>NW_010391156.1:123150-131865 GCF_000710305.1 Buceros rhinoceros silvestris | reverse complement strand
GTGGCGAGGCTGGCGAGGGACGAGCCTGAGGTGCTCCTCGGGCATCTCCAGCCAGGCGGCCCTGCCAGCACAGGGGCTGCCGACCGCTGCGCTCCGAGTTGCTCCAGCACCATGTGGCTGTTAGTTTTGACTGTAATTTCTGCTCTGTAGACACAGAGAAAGTGTTGGTGCTTTCCTGAAGGGCTCAGCAGTGCTTCACAGCTGAGATGTCTGCACAGCCGGGTCTGCTGCAACATCCCACCCATGCAGGCTATGAGAGGATCCACCTAGGCACCTGAAATGACGGGGTAACACATGCTCTGTTTCTTCAAACACCCCAAACATACACGGGTGCTCCCTTTGTGCATGTGTGGAGCAGGCTCCTGTTGGAGGGGCAGGAAATGTCATTACCCTCCCATATTCCCAGCTCCCCACTGGCTTTTGAACCCTTGCAGGTGGAGTGCAGGACTGGGCTCCACGGACAGCAGACCCAGGATGTAGGTCAATGCTGATAGGGCAGGGTTCTCCTCGCCTTTCCCTTCTCCAGCCTCAAAGACAGGGCATGTCCCTGTCCTAAACAGCCCCCTGGCCGTGAGCCATGGGAGTGAATGCCCAAAGCTAGCTCCCTTTCTGTGGAGGTGAGCCTTGAGCCAGCTCCATCTGCACCTTCAAGGGGGAGGGTAGGGGCGGTCACCAGCCAAAGCACCCATCCACCTCCTAGGCTTGCATCAGCCATGCTGGTGTCACTAGCAAAACTAGCCAAATGCTCTTCAGCAGTTGTCTGCATCGCTGAGATGAACAACAACATTTATGGAAATGTATATATTATTTAAGGTGAAGCCAGGGTCAGTCTGTACTTCAGAAGAGAATCTCAGCCAGAGCATGAAAAGCATTTTGTGTTGATTTCTGAAATCTTTAGCTATCTTTTCCTTAAGAGGGGTAATTTTGCTTTTGAGCGAACACTCAGAAGTAGAAAGTGAGGCTTTGCATTTGGGGAAAATAAGGGCCAGGGTTTGAAACACCAACCTGTCCTGCATCCGCCAGAAAGCCACTGAGCTCTGGGGCTCTGCTCTCCTCTTTGGTAAGGGGTGACATTAGGACTCGACTAGGTGATGGGAAAAAATGTTAGAGCAGGCAAATCTCTGGACTCTGTCAGCAGACCACAATAGACAGTCTTATAGCAGTATCATTTCAAACCAGAGCAAGGAATTTATGTTGCGAACACTGTTCCGAACTCATTCTTTGGATATAAACACTTACTGGCTTGTAAACAGTCTTTGGCCAATGGCATATACCCACAGTGGTGTGATGTCCCCTGTGTCTGAGTGACAGCATCTGGATGTACATTTGCCTGGGGAAAATCTAATGATTTGATTTTTGGCCTGGGCTTGACATTTTGGAGGTTATGGGTGCCTGTGGGACAGCAGGAGAGAAATGTGAGCTGGACCACTGCAATGAGGAAGGAGTCAAAAAACAGGGCAGCTGTATTTGTTGCAAGGAAAATAGATGGAGGCTGCAGAAAGCAATCACTCTTAGGAGCAAGAGAGTGATGGTATCCAATCAGGAGACAAGGAAATAGTACATTTCAGAGCAGTAACCGGTGTTAGCTTCCCATTAACAATAATAATAACTATATCCTATTGCACTGTGTGCAACAAGCACCCTCAATTTGCTGCACAATATTGAGTTGGAGTCAGCTCCCTTACAGACTCCAGTTTCCAGAGGCTGGGCTAACAAAGTGCCCTCTTACTCTTACACACCATCTCTTGCTGCACGTTCACACACATCTGTATTCTCTGACAAAATCGGGGTCTTTGCAGCTAAATGCCAGGCAGTATTTCTTTCAGAAAATTCTCTGACTTCTTGGTAGCAGCCTGGGAGTCCCTTGTTGTGGACTTCGAGTGCTCTGTGCTTGGAAAAAACACAGCTTGTTTGTCCAGTTGCCAGCTCCCCAGTCCCCAGTTTGGGTCTAGGGCAGTTGAGCTCTGTGGCAGGTGCATTTTGGCTGGAGAATCTCAGAAAATGTGATGCACAGCACTCATCAACCGTTGGAAATGCTCTCATTAACATGGGCAGCCTTGGTGTTGCCTCTGCCAGACACATCAGAGGCCATTGGGAGTAATAAGGCTGACACACCCCAAGCTTAAATTTGGACAAGCTTTTTAATACCCAGATGAAGAGATTACAGCAATGACCTACTTGTTTGTATGTGGCTGATCTGTGAAATGTGCAGAAGGCTTTGCTCATTAGGAGAAGAGGTCTGCAGGGTGGAGTTGCCCCACCAGCGCCAGAGCTGCAGCCAAGCATGCAGATTACACGCTGCCTCTAAGGAGCTGGACTCTTGCGTGTGTTTGGGAATTTCTGACGCTGCCCCTAATTCTTAGACAAAATGCTTTGTGCTGTGAGACAGGGGTGGCTAACCCCAGTCTCTAAGGCCACTAGAGGTTTTCAAGTAGTTCAGGCTCATCTGCAAAGCCAGTGTGACCTTGTGTGGTGGGCCCTGGACATACAGGCAGGGCAACGGCCTGCTGTGCCCTACAAGCCACCCCACAAGCCTGCGTGGGTTTTGCGACTGCTGAGACACGCCAAACTGCGGCAGTAATCTGGGATCCACCATGCCTGTGTCCTGATATTCTGTATTGGCATTAATTAAAAGTGGTTTTGACATATGCAACATACTCTCTTTTCTACTATACAGTGACTTCTGTGCACTCTGACTCACAGCCCCAAGATGCTTGAGTTCCGGATGATTGAATTCCTGCCCATCGCATGGCCCCTTTGAGGATGGGAAAATGCAACCCGGTACAAAGGCAGCTTTCTGAAGAGAAGAGGTTGTTTGATCTTCTGCTGGCTGAAAGGACTTACTCTGATCTGGATCTTGAGGACTTCCTAAAATGGGATGCAGCGAAGGAGAGAGAAGGCGTGTTATAACCTGATGAACGTGATAGATAACTTGGGTTATCTGTGCAGTGATCAGCCTCTCCCACAACATGTCAGACTGGGAGATGGAGGAAAAGTGGCTCAGGCAATGGGAGCAGGTTGCCCAGCTCATCCCTTGAGACCCTTGAATACTGGAATCCTCTTTGACGAGCAGAGTCAGAGGTGTGATTTCCCTCTACATTTATCATCTGCTGGGGTGTTCCAAAGTGTGCTGTGCTGTGACTATTGCATCAACTCTCAGACCTCTCATGGTCTTTTGACTTTAAGGAGAATGGAGGCATGCAGCTGGGACCTGTCTGGAGAGATAAGTGTTCAGCTTGGTGAGTTTCTTAGCAGGGAAGGAAGGTCAGTGTGAACCCTTCATGCTGTTAGCCACACAAAGAAGGCAATCATCTGCACAACTGAATCCAAAGCCGTCCCAGCCACCACTCATCAGGCAGGCAGGCAGGCAGGCAGTATGGGTAAGCAACAACACAGGTCCCAGGGGCCACAAGAGTGCAGGTGCAGCTACTGAGTCCTTGGGCCAGTGACAAGGAGAAAAAGTGTGTTGTTATTAATCTACAACCTGGTCTTAATAGATTCAGGCTACAGGCACGTAGATTAAATTTCAGCCCTATATTTCATGGAAGTCATACAGTGGCATGTCAAGGTGCTATAACTGAGCAGCTCTCTGACGGTGTGTTGGACATCTGGCAGGTGGACTAACTAGAGCAATGAAATAAAGCATAACAACATGTAGGCTGAAGAATGGGACAACGTCTTGGTGGAGAAATCAGGGTTGTAAAGCAGCATCTTGAGGAACTGATGGAAGCTTCTCTGTGATTGGGTTATTTAAAAAAAGAGATTGAACAAATGCTAGATGGTGTATATTAGCCTAGTGGTGTGAAAATCGTGGCAATTTTGTCAGAAAAATGATGACAGAAGGGTATACTGTTCCATTTTCAGCAGCTTTACTCTGAATGCTGTTTACTTTTCTTTGGAGAGTCAGAAGGAAGGTTGGTTTGTTATTTTTTGTTCAGGAAGGGGAAGTTTCTTTAGTTGTTAATCCTACTAAAAAAGGTTCAGCTTGTGCACTTTCTCGTGGACACAAGAGGGACTGGATGAAGGTCACTTGAACCCCATAAGGATAACCTCCCACAACACAGGCTTAGACATGCTCTGTGCTAGTTGTACAAAAGGATACCTCTCTGCAGTTGTCAGATGAGGGGAAGGGGAGAGGGAGAAGGGCACAGATCAGATACACATCATCTCATGCACCACACAAGAATGGGTACTACCTTGTTGGATGCTGCTCTGCAACAGCTTTGGGCTGCTCAGTTTTCTCCATGCATGGACATACTGGAAAGCTGCATCACTGCAGCAGGGCTGTTTTCTGCAGCCCTGAACAGTGGACAAGGGAAGCAACAACCAGAGGTTAGGATTTCCCAGCCTTGTTCGCCTGCGAGGCTGTCCCTGATCATATCAGCCTTACCCTTTGTACGTGCCCCTGTTCTCAGATAGTCCCAGCATGGCTTTTCCCAGCACATGAATGGAGTTGCCAGCTGGTATTAGCTCAGCCAGGAGGAGAGGCCAGCAGCAAGCATTTGGCCAGTGAGCAAAGACAGCCCTTACCCTAGCACTGGAAATGAAGGGTCTTCCTCTCCAGTGATAGCTTCCTTCAGCCCGCAGTCTATTCTCAACTCTCCTTCCCTTTGTGATGGCAGTGAGCCCCTGTACTTTTGGACACCCTGCTGCAGCAGCAGGCTCTACCACGTCCAGCTGTCGTGCTGTACCCTCTGCCCTTGGCCCTACATCCCTGCTTGCACCTTACATCAGTGATGGTACACAAGGCTTCTGGGGTGGCAGCTTGTCAGGACCAGACAGGAAGGGGTTGCCCCACTGGGACACGCAGACTGAGCACAGTTTTGGCCTGCCCTTTTGGACAAAATGTCTTTTCCTCCCTCCGAATCCAGAGGTACCATCCCTGGCTGCGGCAGTACCTGGGGATTGCCTGTGGGGCTGTGGCAGAGCAGAGGAAGGTGCCCCTCACCCCAAGAATCCTGTCTGGGTGTGTGTGTCGGGGGGAGCTGAGCCCTTGGTACAAAATGACTAGCTGGTAATAAATATTCAACTTATTTAGAATTGCAAATACCAGGGGAAGGAAACCAGTAAACAAAAGAGGCCACAATCAGCATCCTGGCTAAAAATCAGGAATGACGAACTGCAGTGATGGATACAGGAGGAACAGAAGGTGGCAAGTGGCCAGCCAGGCCTGTGTGCAAGCAATTAAACCAAATTCAAGTCTGAGAAAGCAAAAACTCAGAAGGAAGCTGCTTAAGTTAGGCTCTTCTTAATGAGGGACAAATGCACTAGAAAATACTGCCTGCTAACAGTATTCATAAGCTGCTCCCAAGATGTTTTGATTAAACCGCTGTTGTCTTTCTAGTGTACTAATGGTTTTTAATCTCTCTTGATGCCTTGGGGCGAAGGGGTCTACTGATTCACAGCAGCTTGCTGAGCTCAAACGTGTCCCTCGTGAGTGCATCTCTCATGCCAGAATCACAGCTTTTAATTTTTAAAAATGTGAGTTTTTAGCAAAGGGAGAACCTCTATCATGTGAGGGGGGTGTAACTGCTGTGATGCCATGTGCCTGAATATGAAAGGAGCTCCGCTGGGAGAGAGACACCTACTTCTTCCCCTTCTCTTCTCCTTGGGGTACACTAGATTACAATGCTGGCACTATTTACCTGCTGGACAAAATCTGATTGCACTTTCCTGCCTTTCTGACATGGTGGGGAGGAGCAGGGTGTCATATGTCCTCCTACTCCCTTGCTGACCTGCCAGAAGCGGGCACAGACCCACAGGGGCTGCACAAGGCAGCTGGCAAAGGAATGTCAAGCCTCCTCTCAGAGGGCCTTCACATCTCCCTAGTGACGGGTGGTGGGTGATGACAGGGGACTGCTGCAGCCTGGTCCCTCATGTGAGGCCTCTCCTAAATGGAGGGGGTCCACTGTGCTTGCCAAAGCATCGGGGCAGAGGCACTGCACAGGGAAGTGGGAATGCAGTTGTGGCTGTGCCACTGCCAGGGTCACTGTGGAAGTGAACTGCAGGTGTTCAGCACAGAGGGTTTGTGCCAATCCCTCTCCTTTATGCTTCCCTTCTTGATGGCAGTTATGAGATGAACCCAAGACTTAACAGGGCTTCTCATATCTTGGAAGTTTGGCTTCATCTTCCCTGAGACAGTCATCTGGCCCTGCCACTCAGCTGGTTCACAGGCAGTGTTCTGACTATGGCAGTTTTTAGTTAGGAGGCAGGACATGAGAGGGTTGATTTCTGGTGCTTGGTGGCCCTCATGTCACACAAGACTGCTGGGAGCTAAGGGCAGCAAGCTGGGTTTGATTCCTGAGGAATCGCTCTTCTGGAGCTCAGAAAGCCACCCCTTTTGTGCCCTAAAGCCATGCTCTGGACTTACACCAAATTTGAAGCACACCTACCTGTCTCCCAGCAGGCAATGTCTTTTCTGTGCTCAGCCTTCTACAGAGGTGTCCATACCTCCCTCCCTCTCACAGAACCCTCGTGCCCTGCCCCCACCCCGTTTTACATTCATCATGCCTGGCCACCCTGCCTGCCACTTGCTCCAGTGACAGTGGGCAGCCAGGGCTTGCTGCCAGCTGTAACCCTTCTTACCCACTCATCCCAGAGCATGCAGTCAGCAAACTATTCCCACTCCATGCAACTTTCTGGCTCCTCAGTTTCTTCCCCCAGCCTCATGATAGTGCTTTTACAGAAAAATAGCTAGGACGGGCTGGAAAGAGAGGGAAGGCTTTTCTGTCAGCAGGTATGAGGGCAAAGCTCTGCCTACCAGCTCTGCCTGGCAGGGGCTTGCACAGCACACAGCGTGGGCTCGCCTCCTGCCTCCTGTCTGGGCTGGACACTAGGGAGCATCCCTGATGAGAGCAGACAGTTCCTCCATCCTCTGGGTACAGTAGCTGCTTGTTGCTCACGGAGAACGAAAACATATTAAAGTATGAAACTGCTGCACTAGTCATTTTCCAATTCCCCACTCGGAGAACTGACTTCCCTGGAAAATAGGTCACTTACATAAAAAGCACCTTATTATCACACCACAGCAGTGAAGGAAAGAGATGGCTTGAGAGACACTTTCATTTCGAGACCCTGTTCCTGGATACTTAGATATTTCTGGAAAATTGACCCTTTGGGCTGCAATTTCTCATGCTTGTTTTCAGCCCGTAAGGTGAATTTCAGGACCTCATTCCTTCCACTGGGCTAGGGGAAGCTAGGGAAGAAAATGTGTTACATCTTAACCCTTGGGAGGGCAGTGCACCCAAACTCTCTACTTTCAGTGGGAATTGGGGTGAGCCATTATCTCTGATTTTTTATCAAGAGTGGGGAAGACTCCCAGAGCCAAGTAGGCTTGTGTCCTCCCATCTCCTCCTGCAGTACCCCCGTGCTTCCCAGCCTCCTCAAATACTCATTTGCTTTTCTCATCTAACTTGTAGTTGTGCTTAGCCATTCCCAGGGTCGGAAAGTCAGTGAAGGGCAAATGGAGGAGGAGGGTTAGGGAGAAGAGTTCATGCTGAGCCTGGGAATGCTTGAGGTCTGGAAAGGGGCAAAGGCACCATAGGGAGGTGCCTTTGTGAGGAAGGGAGAAGGAATCCAGGTTCCACTAAAGGCACCAGAGCTGAGAGAGGGGAAATGGCTGGGTGGAGAGAAAGCAGGGACTCACTGAGGGCATGTGTGGTTGGCCTTTGAGTCAGGTCTTGTTCAGAGGGAAAGGGAAGACCTCTGGTGAACAGCATTGGCTTGGCTCATTTCAAAACATTGGCATCAGCAAAAAGTTCAGCTCTCCCTTGAAAGAAAGCTCTGGCTTTAGGGAACAGGCCAAAAGGCAATACCCACCTCCTTGGTCCCGGCCTGGATGCTATGTTCCACCTCCATTTCAGCTGGGAGATTCAAGTGCTGTAAACCTGAGAAGGAAAAGGAGGAAGGGTTTTGTTGACGTCTCTCTTTTATTGTTGCTGAGTCCAGCTTTGGCCGGCATCCGTTTCCCCCCACTGTGCTGTTCAGTTTGTGGAAGAAGGCACCTTCCTGGCAGACTTGCACTCAGCTAGGCAGGCAGAAAGAGGCCAGGATGTGAGAGAGACCCCAGAAGAGGAGGATGAGGAGCAGGAAGTGAAAGGAGGACTGGGGTGGAGAACGGGAAGGAGAGGATGCAATAACCTGGGCAGACAGAATGTGAGCACTGAGTGTAACAGCACAGAGAGAAGCCTGTGGAGAGAGGGAAGATGGAGAATGTGCCAACCAAAGAGCAGGTTGCTGGCCTCCCACCCTTACTAGCGCAGCTGCCCCATCCCAAGGAGGAGCTCGCTACCCTGACATGTCATGGACAGATGGCTCCCACGCAGTGGGGGACATCCCTACCACCGACACTGCTGTGAGAGGGGGGCAGAAGGCCTGGTGTCTTGGCACAGAGGAAGTGCTTCCAAAAATTATTAGCAATTACCTCAGCAGCAGCAGCCAGTGAGCAGGAGTAATTTACATAGTAAGAGCTGGGAGATAGATGGCTCTTTAAACCAGATCTGTCATTCCCAGCTCTCTCTCCCTCTCTGATGCTTTGATGTTTGTCTTTGAAGAGCTCTCCTCACTTGCTATTCCTCACTCCCTTGGTGCCGCTCCAGCTCTCCAAATGCCTTTCTCTGTCTTTCTGCCTGTGTGCCCCTCACTTGCTATTCCTCACTCCCTTGGTGCCGCTCCAGCTCTCCAAATGCCTTTCTCTGTCTTTCTGCCTGTGTGCCG
>NW_010391156.1:118529-122950 GCF_000710305.1 Buceros rhinoceros silvestris | reverse complement strand
AGTGACAGCTGGCACCCTGAAAGGCAGCGCTGGCAGGGGGCTGTGGGGAGGGAAAGACGGCTTCGTCAGGCACCGAGTCATTTGTTCAGCATGAGATCTAATGTGCCATCAAGGAGAGCAATGGGAAACAGTAACAGCAATAATGCCAAGCAACTTTCAATCACTGCATTGACATCTGATGGGGGATCCAAGCTTTCGACCCAAAGATACATAAAGATCAAAGTGAGTGGGGGGCCTGGAGTCCAGGAGTTCTTGGTTCTTCAACTCTTCAAGGGCACTGTGGGCTTCCCATTATTTCAGTGGTACCTCTTACTCCACCTGTGTCCCTGGTAGGTTTAAGATCAAGGGAAGGGAAGGGAAGGGAAGGGAAGAACAGACTCGTGAGAAAAATGGTTTTGGGTGGTCGAAATCTTTAGAGTGCTGGACCCTCGGCAAAACAGGCCAGAGGCTCTTTTGAGCTGCAGTGGACATCAAGAAGTCTGCCACAGCAACAAGGACCAGATTAGAGGACTCTGTGAACGAGGCACAGGGGAAGAGGGGCAGATGGGTTAGAAGAGGTAAGTCTGGGGACACTTTGATAAATGTCAAACTAGAGGTTAAGTACGGCATGGGAGACCACACAACTGGAGAGGATAAGCCTGCGCTGAAGCTAAAGCCTTGTCTGTATGCAGCAGTTTTACCAGATACTAAGGTGTAGCTATGCAGGTGGGGTTTTACCATGTTGCAAACCACCTCCCACCCTGAGCACTTACATCCCAGGGTGCCAGTGACTGAGTGTTTGGATTCCTTCAGTTTAGAAAAAATCCCTTCAGAGAAGTTAAGCCAAAAAAAGGCACTCTAGTACCAGAATTAGCATCTATTCAGGTTCCTATTATGGGATAAAAGCTGGAAGAAGTAACAGCAGTGTTTTAGTTTCACCACTTCTATTGGTAAGGGGGTAAACGGGCCTCAGGATATCTCTCTTTATGTAAAGGAGATCTCTTGTGTGTGAATTTTATAGCTCAGTAGTGTATTACATCTCAGGATCATCTAACAGCTAAAACTAGAGACCAATCAACTGTCACAGAAGCATGGACACATACAAACTTCTTGCTGCTGGGTATCTATCTCACTTGTAAGATATTTTGAAAGGTTCATGCTTTTGAAATAAAAATTATTGCGGTGTACATGCAGAAATCCTAGTACTGTCTACTACTTTTAGAGCTACTGAGGTTATGTTGCCTTCGAGACCTGCACTGGAATTTGGGCTCAAGGTCCCAGGGCCAAGAGGTGTGAAGCAGATGTTTTGACTGCAGGGACTGAGCAAGAGTTTCTATTTCTAGTGCAAATCAGACAGTTCCAATCCAGCCCAAATATCCACCTGCCTGGGAGAGTGCGTGACTCCTTGCATCCCTGTCAAGAACCTGTCTTTGGCATTACAGCCCACATTTCCAAAGTGGTCTCTGTCTTTCTAGGGCCACTTTGAAGTGTGCTAAAGATCTGAGTTTTCTGACTTCATGAGACAGGACAGAGAGCTGCTTGTTAGCTCTCCAAAAAATAACAGTACCCCTTTTAGATGAATTGCCCTGAAGCAGAGACTGCCTTTGGAAACACCGGTCACTGTCATGAAATGTTGTTGTGAGCAGCCTGTAGTTTATAAGCAAGGATCTCAGCCCTGTGCATGGGACTCAGGAACACAGATCGCTCGTGGTGAACACAGCCAGGTGGAGGCAGTCCATGTCTCATCTGCCTCCCCAGCCATGCTTGCAAGTAAGGATTTTGTTTCTGCTCTCTGATGTAAGCAGCTTGACTAGTTTCAATAACCCAGCCACAGTTGCACTCTGGATGCTCTGTCTGTATTCTCTGCCATTAGCCATGATGCAGGGTGCCATTACTACTTCTCAGACCCAGGTTTGTGTAGTTTTCTGCTAAGCTGTGCTTGCAAAGGCAGCAGAAGGGCTGTTTCCCCTTCCAAATCTTTCTTCTGGCACAAAAAATGTGGTGCTTGACCACACATGGTTAGGTACAGTACAGACAGTTACCATGGAGGTCAGACACCCTGGTCGTTTGCAGAGGTGGGTAAGGAGCTGAGGTGCTATAATCAGCTGGCTTTGAGCCCTTCGGGGTTCCTTTTTATTTTCTAAATAAGGACTGTTGCAAGAAAAGGGGGTGGCAGTTGTTTGAGCGTGTGGCTGTCATGATTCACACAAAAACCTGCCATGCTCAGAGACTGTTTTAATCACAAAACATGTCAGGTTTCACCTGTGGGTTAGGGACCCTCTGTCTGTTGGTGGCAATGCAAATTAACTCCAGCCGGGTACCCACGGTAACCAGTTCTCCAGCAGTACAGCTATCCACATGGCGGAGCAGCCAGTAGCCATGAAAGCAGCTCTTGATTTATCTTGCACAAGCCAGTAGCCTCAGGAGCTTTATTTTGTCTAACGTGGTGTTGGGGCATGAGGAGGGCGGAAGCTGCCCTGCTGGTTTCACCAGGACAAAGGCAAGCTGCAGCATCAATAACGGAGCATCTCCTATTCCTACCATGATGCCTCAGGGCCAAATGTCATCATCCATGCGCAGGTTTGTGTTAGGAGCAATGCTTCAGGGGCGGCTCATGGGGACATCGTTTCTCACAAATGCCCCCTGTGGTGGCCTCTTGAGGGTCTCCATGACAAGGGGCTTGTGACAGTATGTCCAACAAGCTTGAGACACTAGGAGGGAGCTACAACACCCCTTCCTGCTTGCACTGCTTATGTTTTTGCTGTGGCTTGTTCTCTCTTTCCTTTGTGTTGCAGAAGATCGGGGAGTCATGCCCTTGGTGGGAAATGACCTTCCGTATCCTGGACTCCTGGTGATACCTGTGAGGATTATCCTCCCTCTTGTGCGTATTAGTGAATAAACGGGCTGTGAGCACTGTCAAATAAATCTACAATTTTTAGAAAAGTGAGCACTGAGGCATTGTCACCTCAGTTTAATCTCCTCTTGCCTTTAGTGATTATTGTCTCCTTGGCCATCGCAGACTATCTGACTAGCAGTAAGTATGGCTTACTCCACTGTTCTGGCCCAACATTAACTGTTACTGATGTAAAGCTGTATTAAACCTGAGCTACTCGCATCATCTAATTCGAAACATCACTTGAACATGGATGAACATGGAACAAATCTCTCTGTAACAAGCTGTTGGTCAGTGGATTCATGCCTGCTTTGTGTTGCCATTTTTGTCTTGGAAATAAATCTTTGAGCTGAAAACTCCTAGTGTACGTGTTGCAGGAACAGAAAATGCCTGAGATCCACATTGACCTTCACTTCACAAAATGTTTTCATGAAGTGTTTTACCTGGTCTTCAGAGGTCATCCTGCATTTTTGGTAAGGAGAGAGGGCCAGGACCCCAGCTGGCATAAATCAATGCAGCCTGCCTGAGAAGGGCTGAATTTTTCAGCTGAGAACTTGCTGAATAGTTTTTGATAGAGGTCTATAAAATCAGAACTGGCACAGAGAGGGCAAGCAAAGAGCATCAATTCCCTAGTTGTTGTCCTGCAAGAATAAAGGGGCACCAGCTGAAGCTAGCATGACGGTTGTTCAAAACAACAGGGAGCAATTCCTAGTACAAGGCACCATTAATCTGGGGAAATCCTTGCCGCAGTATGCTATGGGTTTATGTTTGCATCGTTCAAAAAGCATTTGGACAAACTCACGGAAAAGTAACAACTAGGGCTATTAAAGACAAGAAAAACATGCCTTCTTTCTTAGAATGCCCCTAAGCTGCAGGTTATGAGAAACTAGGGAGGAACACATTAAAAAGGAGGATCTTGAGCTAGCTAAAGCAGGTTAGCAAAACCAGCGTGGGCCTTTTAGAGTGTGGCAGAAGGTGATGTAGTAGAAGAATATCCTTCCTGCCCTTCCAAATTTTAGGATTATTTTAAGGACACAATGGCATCGTTCAACGAAAGCAGACAGAAATTTCTCTCCCACTCCCCGGCAAGGACCATCGATGTTATCAGAGGCTAGTCCATCACCACAGACCTGAGAGAGCATCCTTGGCTACAGTGAAGATTTTTTGCAGAGAAAGTGATCTCACTCTCCTCCTGAGTGCGTTGTTGAGAAATCAAAGCACCCAGTGGGCCAGAAAGCAGCGGTCTAATGTTAAGGAATGAAGAGGAAGGGCTGTGCACAAGGACAGCCTCTACGCTTATTGTCACCCTGTCATGAACTACCCAGCAATGAAGCTTCTCCTGGGGTGAAATAAAGATGAGAAAACAGAGGTGTACTCCCTTCCTGAGCAGGTCTGACCACCATATGGTGGTGAGAATTAAATTAATTCCTTCTTGACATTGCTCTGGCAGATGTCCTCATGTCTGCAGGAGCAGGGTGGTCTTTTTAGCAGCTGCAAAGAGTGTAGTAAGAAATAAGTGGCGGCGGTGGTTGGGGGGGTGGGATGTGGG
>NW_010391156.1:110786-118444 GCF_000710305.1 Buceros rhinoceros silvestris | reverse complement strand
AGGGGGGGCGGTGGTGGGGGGGGTGGGATGGGGGGTGGGGTGGTTGGGGGGGACTGGCTCCTTCTGTTTTGCAGGCTAGCTGAGCACATGAGAAAGAAGCATCTCTCTGAAGCTGAACAGACCCTTCAGTCTCTGGCCCTGCAGGCTTTCTGAGGAACAGGGACTGCCTTTTCCCTCTGTTACGCCATCCTTGGATTCCACCAAGACTGATGAAGGTGACACTTTCATGAGAAGCAACCTGTGCATTGCAACAAGTAAGCCAAAGCAGAGCACCTGTGTCATGTGAACATGACCTTAGTGTCCAGCAACCAGTCGATACGCTCCCTTAAAACAACTCTACCTGCAATTAAAATAATCTGAAGTGAGGGTTTCTCACTTCAGCTTTCTACTTTTCATATAGAGGATTTCACTTTCATGAATTGAATTAGGGATTGATTTTATTCTCCCTTCCCTTCATGTAATTCTTGTTTACTATACAACCTCTCCTTATTGACGTAGTATCTTTTGCTCATGCAACATTTATTGTTATCTGTTCAGTTACTGGAAAGTGTCCCTGGGTAAGCTCTAGGGAAGAACGGTTGCCTGACTAATGGAGGAAAAGCCTAACAACTTCCTAAATCGATTAACCTGAAAGGCCAGAAGACACATCCAGGCTGCTCTGAGCACGTGCACTCGCTCACATTCGCACACTGCTGTGGTCTCTGCTGTGGGTAGCAGCATGGTACCCACAGACACGCTCGTTACTTCCCGTGTGGTCCCAGCCTTGCTGACAGCCTGCTGCACATTTCCTACTCAGCACGTATACATTCACTCCATACACCCCTACTGCTGCACGTGCACTCATAGCTCACAGCTCAGCAGCTGCCAGTTCCCTGCCTGCAGCTGACCCACAGGGGACATGTGCCGGTTCTCTAGCAGGCAGCACAGCTTTCAGGCTCGAGCCATAAAAATTCATGCTGTTTGACTCTAGAAGTCCTCAAGGTAAAGGTCACCTCATGCGTGCACATATCCATATAATGCCTCTTTGTCCCTGCTCGCTGCATGGAGGAAAAGGCTAACTGCCTGCTGACAGTCATCACTATCATTGGAAGTAAAGGGGAATTTGGCAGAAGTCATTATGGCTGATCATTGACATTCATCCCAAGGCGAGACAGGGGTGTTGAACTGCAGGGGAGCACACCCAGGGTAAGCACTGCCCATCAACAAGCCACAAGAAGAGTCCAGTACTGAGCACAGGCAGAGGCCAGCACAATGCCTCTTGCTGCATTTGGGAAGTAGAGGCAGGACACAGCGTATTTGCCCCCCAAGACAAATACCTTCTGTACCTTCTGTGGGAGATGGGGAGAGCATGGATGCTGCAGTGGAAGGTGCTGAGAAAAGCAAACAGAGTGTTCGCAAAGAAAATGGTGTGGTAAGTGGGGTGAAGTACAAAGTAAGGAGGTGATGTGGATTTTTAGAGTATGGTTTATGAACAAACAGGAAGGAAGTACGGGCACTAAGTGGAAAAGCAAGAGAAAGGGCTGAGCAGAGAAGCAAGTGGGAATGAAGGTGACAAAATAAAGCAAGACAACATGCTCATCTAGAAAGGATGAAGACAAGCAGGAATTACTGGTAGAAGCTGAAGTGCACACTCTTCCTTCCTGGATAGTGTCAACACTGTGAATCCAAAGCTGAAACTCTGGTGAATGAAAGGCAGCAAAGAGTTGGTGGCACAAGAAATTCTCCATTCAGGAGAAGCAATATTGCTTGAAAGGAAAGAAAGAAAGAAAAGAGTAGAGCAAGACTGGGCTGGTGGCAGAGAGTGTTTGGCCTATGTTTCTTCCATAGAGCACGCCGTGCTGGTGGGAGAGGGAAAGCAGTTAACCGGGGACTGAGGCAAGCTGGAGATGAGAGCACAAGGTCCATGTGGCAGACAGTGGAATTGAGAAGAGGAAACTTGGGACTGCATGTCTGTTGTTGTGAAAGCCAGAAGAATGAGGCAGGGCAGAGTGTGAGAGGTGTCAGAGGGCAACCACTGGCATCGTGTGCGTGTGTGTGTGTGTGTGTGTGTGTGTGTGTGTGTGAGAAAAGGAAATTCCCTTATGACTTTGCAGCTCTGCTGTTGTACTATGAAGAATGGAAATTTAGGCTGTAACCTGTATGTAATCTACAGAGGCTATGTCTTCAGGAGGCAAATCTTCGACCTACAAGTCAATCCCCGATGAGGTCCTGAGAACTTTTCAGGAGACAGGTCTAGGCATCAGCTTTCAGTCAGTCCCAGCCCTGACACAGCCAGTGCATGAGGCTTTGGGAAGGGGAGAGACCACTGGGACTCCAGCTGGCACATCCCTGGCACCTCCCAGGCCTTTCAGCTCAAACACCACCCAGCAAATCCACATGGAAATCCACCCAGTGAGGAATAACACACCCCAGGCCTGGGATATTGTGTTCCATGAGTGCGCAGTGGCCAACCACAGGAGCTCCTGGGCAAGTTCCTCTCCTTGCCACCTGTGATAGGAAGAAGGTCTCCGTCCTCACAGTGCAAGAAAAGAGGCTGCTGCAGACCAGGCTGAGAAGGCCAGCAAGCCCTATTTCCAGATTTGTGCCACTGACTCTTGGCAGGCATGAAAGAAAGCTGAATCACCATATTATAATTTCAAGCTCCATTAGAGAAACATGGGGATGGGGATAGCAGAGGGAAGAGGGGGCAGGGAAGGATGAAGAGAAAATTGAACAGAGCAGAGGATCACTTGAAGGGGAAAGAAACGTTGCTCATAAGCTCAGAAGGGGGAACTGCAAACAGAGATGAGATTAAAAAGGAACCCTTGAGACCATCTCTTTAAATACAGCAAGATTCACTTACTCCATGCTGAGCCGGGCTTGTTGAATGCTGGAGGCATGGTCCCCGCTGAGGTTTGCCAGCTGATCGAGCAGGGGAAACCTGTCTCTCCCCATATACCAGCAAGCTGCCCTCTTCCACCTATGTTATCTAGGAATTGCCATTGTTAATAATTTTATTGCTGAGTGAGGCTACTGGGAAAGCTTTTTACTTGACTACCCTTCAGCACTGAGCATTTTAAATGATCTTTTATCCAGGGCCATACAGTCACAACAGACTTGGTACCGTGTGTCTGGAAGTGCAGCAAGGGGTATTTGGGTGGAGCGTCTCTTGTGTAGGGAGGGCTGTGTTCACTTGCTGGTCCTAAAGGTGGGGAGGAGACCTACAGGTGATCTGAGAGCTCAGCCCGTAGTCGCTTATCATGGAAGAAGTTACCTTCTCTCAGAGCCAGGGATCAGAGTGCATGGGGCAGCTTTGGTGCAGAGGGAAGCAATATGTCCAGCCCTTCTAGCTAGACCCTGACCACCTCAGTCTGCCTGGGGGCAGCTGCACAATGTGCACATTGCAGGTGTCGGTCTGACTGCAGCCTGGAACCAGTCTGGAAAGTCTTTGCAAGGTTCAGCTCCTTTATCTCCCATACATAATTTCAGCAGAATTTTCAATAGCTCACAAGGATTGGCCAGGCTCAGTGTTTGAGTGGGAGGCAGATGCTGAATTGCATGTTACAACAGTTGTCCCACAGGAGCTACAGGCTTCTTCTGTTCTGTACCCAGCTGAGGTCCTGTCCACTGTGAGGAGTGGTGGTGCTGCTGACTAAATGAAAGCTGTAATGGTGTACAGCTAGAGAAATGATGACCCAAGTGAGACCTGATTACCAGAGTAACTCTTGTCAATGTCTGAAGCACAGTGGTGTTCATCTTGATGTCCTAGTCAGATTAAATGTGTGTAGTGACATCCATGTTACACCAGCTCTCCTCACCCCCTCAACAGCGATTTCAGCGCTTATCCTCACATCCCACACCTTGGGTTTTCATGGCCTGACAATTGAAAGAGACGTAATTTTTTGGGACAGTGAGCAGTCTCCATTTGCTCTGACAAATGCTAATAGGGCTGAATAAATAACAAAAAGTGGTCATAATGTAACAGGGCATTCATCACTGCATTTCTTTAGCTGTTGCCTGGCACTGCTATGTGCCATTAGGTATCTGCCACATTATGCCTTAGGAGCTCCTGGGTCTTTGGGGTGTTTGCTTTGTGGAAATGAGAACAACTATTGAGCTCTTCTGGCTTCGATTTTGTCCACACAACCCACACAAAGATTTGGGAGATGGGCAGCAGCCAAAGTAGATCCATGCTGTTATCCTTCCCCACAGCCATGCTGAGAGCCAAGCAGTTTGGCTGGGAGCCCATAGGCTTGACCTGCAAGAGAAGAGCTGTTCCCCACCAGCTGTGCTCATCACCTTCCTTCTGCCGTGCTGGGGCAGAGAGGTGCTACCAACCTAAACATGAGTACAGCTCTTCTTTGGGTTTGGGGGTCCTGGCAGATTTTATGATGTGTCTCCTTGATTTCTGGACTGCCTTTTAATCCTAGGTGGTGAGGTAACAGCCAGTATTCTCCATTAATCAGAAGTAAAAGCACTCCTGCTTGGCCTTTAAGCCTTTCCTAAGGCTTGAGAGGTGCCATGCTCAGAAGTGGGAATGTTAAGGCAGTAGGAAAGACTAACCCACTGGGCTAGAGACTCTTTTGTATTCACAGCAGCACCTTTCCAAAGGAGTTTAAGCACAGACCTTGTTTCCATCTGCAAGTCTCTGGCTAAATATTCCGTGCACCCAGTACAACTGCGTCCTAATCCTAACAGAGGTCCCAGGGCACAGTTGTAATGTAAATAATGATAAATAACAGTAATAATAAAATGCCACCAGCACTTGCACCAGCTCCCTAGCAATCCCAAACCAGCCACAGCAAGTTTCATATCACCCGGGTTATGTAAAGGGGTGTGAGCATTAAGACTGGAGCTGTCAGGGAGGTGACCAATTAGCCAGTGTAGCTGCCTCCTGAGGGCAGTAAATCTGCGTGCACGCAACTTGCCGCTGGGGCTAGCACGCCTTTGGGTGCAGGGCTCGCCGCATTAGCTCTCAGGGCTGCTCTGCAGATGCTGGGGACCATGGCCAGGATGGATGCCCCCGTGCTGCCACCAGTGGAGGGGAGTCTAGGGAGAGTGGGGTGGCGGAGGTGGGTAACATGCCTCCCAGTACCTGCACACAGGCAGGGGCATGTCATGCAATTAAGGCGCCTGTGATGAAGCGCCTGTTCAAAGAGTGGTAGTGCATGCTGATGTCATTTAAAATTACTTCAGATTAAGATCTTCTATTCCCATTTTTTTGACAGCCAGCTCTTCATGAGGCATGTGAAGGGGGCTGCTGATACACAGCAAGGGCAGGCAGCCATGGCTGGGAGGGCATAGGAGAGCAGAAGGGGCCTCCCTGGTGCTAATGCAAAGGCCAGAGTCAGCAAGCAGCCTGACATGGGAGCTATGGGTGCTGTGACCCATGCCACCCCCCTGGGTTCTCCTTGGGCTTTGGCCAAGTGCTCCTACCACACTGTGGACTCTCTTGTTGGGCTGGTTGCATTTGCAGAAGGAAGCTTAGTGCACCATCTCATTGAGGTTGGAGGTGATGCTAGCATCACATGTGGAGAGCCACCTCCCAGCTATCTTCCAGGAGTTTATGAATGCCAGTGGAAACATCTCAACGTGCTGCCTTTTCTTCCCTGGACTACCAGATCCTGATTCTGTGCATTTTGGGCTCAGTCCTTTTTACTCAGCTGATGAGTATATGGAGATAAGTGTTTTAATTTGGTAGCATTTTGATATTCTGCTTACCTCTGTAGTTTTAGCAGTTGTTCTGGCTTGGCTGTCAAGTATTAGAGTAATAAGAAATGATGCTCTGGAGTCTGAGTGCCTCCCGTAGGAGACTCTCTCCTTGAGAAAAAGGGGTAGATTAAGAGAAATTAGAATCCTAAACTTTTGTCCTTTGGCCACTGAAATCTACTGTTATAGCTTTAGGCAAGTTCAGCCATCTTCCATCTATTCAGCACAGAGCAGCAGCAGATCGCAGAAGGGAGCAGGCAGGTGCAGGCAGTTGTTAATAACCAGGGTTCTTCTTGCTTGCAGTTTGTTACAGCCCCACTTAAAAGAACATGCAAATGGGCAGACTGGGACTCACTAAACCAGTATCCTGCACTAGCTGTGGTGCACTGCCAGGGACTGTTAAGAAATTCTTCCAGAAGGAGCGTATGGAGAGGGCAAAAACAGACTGATGTGTCCTCAGCTAAACCTTCCCGTTTTGGGGCAATAACCAGTTCAAAGGCTTCCTGAGCAAAAGCTATTCCCTCTGCTGGAATAGCTATACACAGGTCCAGCCTCTATACATTTGTCTAGTCCCTTTGAGCCCATTTGTATTTCAGAACATGAAATTGGATTATTTCTGCAAGGTTCTATAAAATCAAAACCTGAGATGTTTCCTGCCACAGAGTGCCTACATAGTATATGGGAGAGGTAAGAGAGGACTCCAGGCAGAGGAGGAAAAAGTGCAAGAAAGCAAGGAGACTCTACTGGTCAGCATGATGTGCGGTAGCCTCGGCACAGCAGCAGCCTGGGGCTTGTGAAGTATTTTACAGTCCTCAGACGTGCTATAGAAGGGATTTAGAGGAGAAGGAGGAGGCAGTTTTACTTTTCGGATATTTCCAGTGTGAGGGACAACAAGACAGAAAGCCCCAGCAAGCGCGTCTGAAAATATGACACGTGAGATGATGGAGGTAGGAGTAGGAGTTGGCATCTCTTTGCTGAAAGAGATGAGGCGTGGGAGCAGAGGAGGTGTAGATTCCCCCTTATCTCAGATAGCCAGGGGAGAGGTTTTTGGAAATTGCATGGATGTGTCTTTCCACTCTGGAAAAGAATCAAGTGCCTTGGGGAGTGGGTAGGAGAGAACTAGGAAATTAAACTGCATCTTCTTCTACCACCACCACCCAAAACCATCTCATCGAGGCCTCCCAGCAAGGGGAAGTGGGCTTCTGTTGTGTTTCACTGTGCATGATTAAACCGGACTCTTTAAGCCTGAAATGAGGATGAGGTGTGAAATCCATTTAAATAACTGGCGAAGGAGGTATTAGACACATGGTCTCAAGCAACCACATGGCAGAGCCAAGATGCTGGGGTGGTGCGGTGGCAGGCTGAGTCTGGATGGCTGGGAAGGACAGGAGAGGTGTGAACTCAGATGCCCCTGCTGACACCCAGATGACACCCATTACTGGTGGGAAGAGCATGTGCCCAGTGGCCTGCCCTGACTCACCCCCAGCCTTTCAGCTATGGCCTCTTTTTGTGGTCCTCTCTTGCTTCTGAGCCGAGGATTTCATTCCTGGGACGTGCCCACAAGTACCATCAGAAAACAGAACGTATTGTGATTGGTATAATGCATCTTGGCTATCTTCCTATTCAAATGGAGAAAACATCAAGACACAAACTATGTATAGAGATCTCCTGATACCAAGGTGTCTGGAAACAAGGTCCCTCAAGTGCACACACTTCCACCAAGTGTGGTAGTCTAGACAGGGAGGGCTGCATCTATTAGAGGCAACAGTGTGAAGACTTTTAAGTCTCCTTTATAACTGTGTTTTCTGCCTAAGGGCAGCCCTACTTACTGTGCTCTGCTCTGCCACAGGCTGAGGGGTAGCTGTGTACCTTTAGGATAAAGGTACCAGCTGTTGGGACAGTTTGGTGTGGTTGCCCATAGACTGCCTGGGCACCCACAGAATAGGTCCAGCAGAGACCTTGTGTCGCTT
>NW_010391156.1:107034-110664 GCF_000710305.1 Buceros rhinoceros silvestris | reverse complement strand
TGGTCCCTGCTTCTTAACAATACTAATTAATTTTCCCTGGGGGCTAGATTTCCTCCATAAATAGGTCAGCCTTGTGAAAAATGTAAAAACTCAAAATACACCTGTTATAATACCATTCCCAGAAATTTTGTTCTCTTATCTACCCTGACCAAGCAATTCGGGCCCCAGGCAGGTGTCCCTCCATTCCCAAATCGCTGCATCACTCCCCAATCCTTCTTTTCCTCTCTGAACAGCCTTTATGAGTCCCACTGGTTGCGTGTGACTTGAGATCTCGTAGACTCAGGGACAGGTTGGTGTTTGGGAAGATGTCAGCCCTGCTGAGGGTCCTGGCAGTTGGGGGCGGTGGGGGCGGGGGGTGCTGGCATGCCCACCTCTCCCAGGACAGCTCTGGTGCTCCCTGCTGAATGCAGAGACGAGTGGGCAGCCTTGCAGTCATGGGGCTTCTGTAACACACTGAAGCTAAAATGCCTGGAAGGACATCTTAGCTGTAGCTTTTCTTTATGCCTTTTTTTTTTTTTTATCTTTTCCTTTGCCACACTTCAAATGATTTGATGTTGAATATTTAAGATTGTTTTGTTGCCTTCAGTTCACCTCATCTGACCTCATGATCTTCAGGATAATAGCAGATGACGATGATAATATTCTGCTGTTTTACAGCTCCACTTTCCAAGGCTCCAAGAGCCCTTTAGCAATGGTTACTTGTTAAGGCCTGCAAGCCATCTAAAGTAGGTTAATTTATTACTCCCGTTCTGTGCATGGTGAGGAGTTGTGACTTGTTCAAGTGAGCTGGAAGGAGAGGCAGGACTTGTGGTCTTGAACCACAGGGCAGGCTTCCTCCCCAGGGCAGGAAAGAGACTCGGCACTCTCTCAGCATGTAGCATGACTCGTACAGCTACACGTCCCCAGAAAGGACTCTGCCTGCGTAATCGGCAGGAGAGCATGCAGGAGGTTAAGCTAAATGGAGAGGAGGGAAGGTCCCCAAGGAGCTGAGTAAAAAAGCTACATCTGTAGTAGGAGATAACAAGCTCCCAGACCTCACCAACTGAAGATTTGAATCAACTGCCGTGAAAAGGGTGATGATGGTGTAGTATATGGATTAGAGACAAGGAGTGTGAGTAGAAGGCTGGATGAGCTACCAGGGCTCCCATATCAGGGGCAAAAATTCTCCATTCCTAAAATAAGTGATGTCTTCCAGTCACCAGCCTGGCTCGCAGCTGCCTCTTGCCCTCTCTGGGACTACAGACCCTCAACTGTGAGGGCCCTATCCCTGCGCAGGACAAGAGGCAGGGGCTGCACGGCCAGGCACGGTTGGGTGCCCCTGGCTGCTGGCAGCCCGAGGAGAACAGCGAATCTGTGGGGAGAAGGCAGGTCACTCCTGTTTTCTCTGGAATGCTGGAGGCAAGGGGCGTTTTGGATGGGAAGTGAAGAGCAGCAAAATGTTTCCCATGGCCGGGTGTGCAGTGATCTGTTTCTGCCCCAGCTTCTGCCCCAGCACTGCCTGTGCTGCAGTGTCGGGGGCTGCTGTCTACCAGCTCGCTGGTGCAGACAGGGGGGCTGCCGACTGGGTAGCTCTCCAGGGGGCTGTATACTTGTTTTTCTTCTCTGTGACATTACATAATGTGAGGTAGGAAATGTTTGTACAGTAGCTATATTGGTCCTTGGGGCAAGGGGGGAAAAGAAAGAGGCGGCAGATAATTTGAGGCTCTTTATTAGACCAATAAATCATTTACAATGCACTAGCTTTCAGCCTGGTCCCTTATTGCTCATGTCAGCCACAGTATGCTACATGGCGACTGAAGGTAGCAGACCATGCGCTGGCTCCCCTAAATCAGAGGGGCAGAGCCAAGATGCCCGGGGCAGGGAGAGGACAGATTGTTCTTCACAGATCTTGGGGACAAATCCAGCACAGCTGGTGACAGGCACCTGGCCTTGCACAAAGCATGTTGTAGCAGCCCTGGTTGCCCCGGAGTGAAGGCAAAGCATCAGGAGGCAGTGATAACTGAGGGACCGAGTAGTGGCTGTGGGCACCTGTGGGCAGGTGGCATTGGGCACATCACCTAGCCTCCCCACACCAGCTGCAAGCAGAGATAGTTGGCATGAGATAGAGGTAATATATACCCTCATGCCCCTGAGCCTTGGCTAGTGGGGAGCAAGCAGGCAAGGCAAGTTTTCCTGGTGGAACTCCGTTAGAAAAGTAATGGGGGCGTCCTACATCTTTCATCTTTGTATTTTGGAATTTTGCTGGAGCTTAGTCCTTGAGGCTTGTCAGGTAAAAATCTCTTGGGCTTCTTGGGCACTCTGGGTGCCAGCAAGGTTGCTGAGGAGGAGTGTCACCCAGTCAGGAAGGACTGTGTACTTCCCTAGTCACAAGTGGATGGTTTTGTTGGGTTTTGGTTTGTAGGGTGTTTTGTTTTGTTTTGTGGACGTTCCTTGTTTGCCACATTTCACAGTTGTGTCTCATTCCATTTGAAATCATCAAGTTCTGCCAAATGATGCCTTTCAATAGCCTGCCTGCATTCCCAAGTGATTCAGAAGGCATCAATTGGACTAATGTTTTGACAAGCGATACCTGTAACTATTTCCCTCCTTCTCCTCCTTTCCTCATCTCTCTCCTCCCCCAGCAAATAAACTGCTTTTGATAGCTTATCTCTGGAGCTAGGCAAACACAATAGAGAAGACAAATAAACTCTCCTTCCAGGTGAGTTCACACCAGGGTGGGCTCCCTGTGCATCTGAACAAACATGCTTCCCTGTTAAGCAACCAAATTCCCTTGAAAGGAGGACAGCTGAATTGGTGAAGCACGTACTCCTGCCAGTGGGTTTGGATTTGAACCTCCGCACCACCCCCCACCCCCCCACCCCTCCCCTCCCAAAAAAGCAGCTGAGCTGCTTCAAAGGAATCTAATGGGAGAGGTAAATATTAAAATCCTAAGAAATACCACTCCCTGTTAGGAAATACATGTTTGGGGTGGGAGGGAATTGCATGGCATGCCTGTTTCTGTGGGATCTGATTTAACTGTCAGCTCTTTAATATGTTCTTTGCATCCTCATGAACTGTCTGATGGAAGCAGCAGCTAAAAGCAAACCGTAAGGTGAGAGTGTGAGTCTTGCTGGCGAGAATGAGCAGTGTCAGGAGAGAAATACCTGAATTATGCATTATGCTGCAAAATCCCTGATGTCGATACGCAAAGGCTATTCCCATTGTTTTGCTTGTGATGATTGGCAGCAAATGAATTCAAATCACATCCACACAGCGACTGTCCTACTGTAACTAAGTCTCTCCTATCCAAGCGGTGACACTTGTGCAAGCAAAATCTATGCAGTATACTAGGTGCTTTAGGAAGAGCTTAAAAACAAATACTGAAACATGTTCATATGTTCAACACTACGAAATGTTGTCAGGTTAGCGTGTACTTACTGTGGCACCTTCTCTTTTTTCTCGTGGGCACTATAGGCTACATGTTACCCCAGACCTTGGGAGGAGTAGGCGACGAAGTCCATACCTAAGCAGCGGAAGAGATTTGAGGCACGTATCTCGATGGAAGGACTTTTCTCTCTCCAAACAAGATAGGAGGATGGGAAGCAGAGCCAAACAAAATGTCATCCCAATACAAAGGAGCAGTGGGTTCAG
>NW_010391156.1:95359-106950 GCF_000710305.1 Buceros rhinoceros silvestris | reverse complement strand
ACCCTATCCACATGGCAGAGCACGTGTAAAAAATGGTAAGAAAATTATTTTTTTAATGAACACAAGATTGTTAAAATTCCCTGCTATTAGATCTTGCTAGTGTGTCTGCAGAAGAGCAGGTAAAAAAGCTAGCAAAGAGAATCTGCTTTTATTTGCTGTTTAAGTTGCTTTTGCTCTGCTACCAGGAGACATAAATCAGTTCCTAATCACATTTCCAGTTTGAGGTGCTATGAGCATTCATATGCTTACTCTGTCCTGGGTGCTTTTAGAAAGCATTGCACTAAGGTGAGGATGTGAGTCACACAGAATTGTCTTGCCCCAGTTAATACCTTACCTTCCACAGAATAAGGGCTGTGTGAAAATCCATTTGGTTGTTTGGGTTTTTTTTTTTTCTGTTTGGTGACCAAATTAAAAACTTGGACTGAAGAAAAGTGGATATCTGAGGTTTAAAATAACATTTTGTTTGCATTCTTTGGATGTCTCTCTTTTAGAACAGAACTTCATCTTGAAATAACACCACTTCAAGGAGTCTGGGAAACAACTAAACAAACCAGAAAATATTTTACCAGTGACTTGCTGAATTAGAATAAATGCTGCATAATGGCAAGTATTTTTTGCCACCTTCCACAAGTGGAATAACCTATCTGCCTAAGGAATGTAGCTCATCCCAGGTTATGAGACCCTTAAAGGACTACGTTATGGAGAAAAATCACATGGATTTCATTAGATCAAGGGTGAGACCTCAGACCCCTCTGCCATCACCACTGCCCACCTCCCCAGCATCTGAGCCTGAGGGGACAGGGATATTGGGGCTTGGCAGGGAGCAGGAGAAAATGCAGTAGCCTTTGTCTTTGGGAATGGTGGTTCCCCCTGCCGTCATCTCTAGGGGGCCGTCGGGACTTTTCTGCCACTCCAGACCTGCCTCAGAGTCGTCTCTGCTACCCACAGGGGGAATGGCTTCTAGGAGGGGGCACAAACTGGCCCCTGGCAAAGAGCTAGCGTGTAGTCAAGGTGAGAGAGTGGGGAAGGTAAGGGAAAGGAGAACTGTAGGTCTGAAGATGAAACTAAATGAAAGAAAGGATAGGGAGAGTGGAAAAGATGCCTTCTTGTACCCATCCTGAGGTGCTAGAGGCGCCAAGCCAACAGGACAGGAGAGGTGGATGCCATCTAGGGGAATTTGGGTACCATTAACACTGTCACATAGACAACTTCAAATGAGCCTTCTGTTGGGAAGAAAGAGTTAAAACAATTTTGAGCCTTGCAAGGCTCTGAATCTCAAACCATAGCTGTTGAAGAACAGCAGCTGAGGATTATAAAGATAAGAGCAAGGGAAACATGCAAGAAGGAGCTGGTGGAGGATCAGACCACAGGGTAATAACAACAACTCCTGCCAGGGTGAAAAAGTAGGAGATAATCCCTTGGCCAAGGAGCATGGAAATCACCCAGTGCCTTTGCTTGGACAGAGAGTATGGCCCGTCTCCTTTTTCCACTCTGAAGCTGTGAGCGTTAGCTGTTGCCACGATGATGGAGCTGGGAGAAGCCCCTCTGTGGCTGCCCTCACAGGGCTCAGTGCTCAGGCAGCAGCTTGCTGCCAGCACTCCACGACGTGGTTGCTGCCCACAGTGCAGACAGCTGCGACCTGGCAGCCCCTCACACGCCACGTGCTCCTCGTCTGCCCCAGGTCAGAGCTGTTTCCTCTCATTTCAGCTGCTTCATTGCACATCAGGCACGCTGAAGAGACAGGAAATGATGGGGTAATCCAGGTTCACCTACTAGCTTCCTACCTCAAATGTTCTCACCAGCCTTCAGCCATTGTTGCTTCTGTAAGTGCTCTTCCACAGCTTGGCTGCCCTGGAGTTACCCAAGGGGTTGTGCTGTTTAGTGGGTCCTCCAAGTGGACAGCGATGAGCTGAGGGCATGCTCCAGTTTCTGTGTTTATAAGCAGGAGGTAATTACAAAAAGTGGAGCCCAGGACATGGTTGTTTCAGGGCAAAGCAACCTTTGTGTTCTTCCAAAAGTGCCAGTGCTGAGGGTGTGCCACTGCAGACTTTCCAGCTCATTTTTCAGTCCTTGAGCTGGACTCTACCTTCACCTTGTGCAAAGTTTTGACTCTGTAGGCAACCTGATCTCACTGTAAGGATTTGTGCAAGGAGTCCTGTGGCTTAAATAGGGCTGCAAATGACTGACTGCATTTATCCAGTGTATTTCAGGATCAGATTTCTGCTGTTAAAGGCTAAGGGGTTACATGGACTTCCATGTGGCCCAGCGAGAGAAAAGGGTCAGGCTTCTCTTGGGGTCTGGACTGACTTTCCTGTACCTTTGAGTCACAGTGTTAAAGACTCCATTATGGAAAGCTTGGAAGATTGCTCTGAGAGGAGGCAAATCTGCACATCTAACCTGGCCACTTCCCATGGCCACAGTAGGGTGGAATTGGTTCCCATTTCCCCAGGATCTAACAGACTTATGACTTTGACCTGGAAAGTAAAGGAAAGCCAGAGCCTGGCCTGTGCTCACAGGCAAAGGAAGAAACAACCAGAGCTGAGTTTTAGGCTGTTCAAGGATGGCAAAGAAGGGGTGAGTTGAATAAGCTGCCTTCTGCTCAGGCTGGCATATTCTTACCTCCCCAAACTGCAGGGGGCTTGGCCCCCTTGTTTTCTCACTAGGAGAGACAAGCCCAAAGAGAATGAGGCTTGCTGGGTTGCAAAATGTGGGTTGTGCTGGTGGACCTGTCTTGCTGATCATGGAGATTTGTGAGACTGGAGAGTCTGAGAGAGGAAGAGGGCAGGCACTCTAGGAAGAGGGTGTCTTGTCTCTGCATCATATACCAGGAACAGCATGGGATTTGTGCTCTAGCCCTGGTTCTCCAAGGCTTGGAGTTTTCAAGCAAGCTTAGGATAGCAGGCATTTGCCCATCTGTTGCCTAATAAGCACTAGCACAGAGAGAATATGTCAAAATCATGGGGCAATCACCTCGATTTCTGACTCTGTTGCTTCTTGTTAGAAGCATTTTTTTTGCTTTAGCGTTAGTTATGCTACATCCAGAAATGCATGCAGTATAGGTGAGTCAATGCTGGTAAATGCTGGAAGGGGCAATGTGGATGTGTTTGGGAAGAGCTGGAAAGGCCAGAATTGTGGACATAGCTGGGATGCTTTGATCCAGGTGCTTAGTGGAACAACCCTCAGGGGCTGACACATAAAACAGCACAGAGTATGGACGAATATTGAGAGCCTTTTCCAGCAGTCCTTTTGTGGAAAGGCTAAAACCATACAATACTTCCCCATGACTGTGATCTTGCAGCAAGGATTTGCCCTACACCACTTCCTTTTTGCGATGTGCTTTTTTCGTCTTCACAAAAGGCTTCCTTGGCAAAAGAGAGCTGCCAGCTGGCCAGATCTGGCCAAGGGGCTAACAGAAATATTCAGCTCTATGCAGTTGCACCAGCAAAATTGCCTATTCAAAGAAAAGTCATAGTTTTGACTCTGTTTTTTCATCAGGGTTTATTACTCTAGGATCACTGCCAATATAATTATTTTTTTCTTTTTTAGCTAAAACGAAAAGAAAAATTCTAGTGTGTTCAAGTCACACTTTGAAAACATCCCTCATCCCAGCTGGCAAAACTGCTGATTCCCCTCTTCACTCTTTTTTGGTCCAAGCAGTGACCGTCTGCTCAGTGTCACTTTCCTCCTTTCATCCTAGGAGTGGGGAGAAAGAGTGACACCCATTCCACTGAATTCTTATTTTTAAATGATTAAAGCATTTTAATTCATGATGGCTTTAACAACATCCCTGTCTCCCTTCTTCTTTCCTTTTTTAAACCACCCATAAACTGTGGGGATGGAACTGGCTGACAGGATTCCTTTAATTATCTTCCCTCCCAACGCTCATCTCTTCAGTGGTGCCTTCAAGGGACACCACTATGAAAGGTGCTATGCACAAAGACACCATGTCCAAATTGAAACAGGGAAGAAAAACAAAATGTCAAAAAATCCACCTTTAAAGAAATTAATAACAAATACAACCAGGCGCATTTCACACGCCCCATTAGTCAGTAGTGCTCAGATACCATGGTGATGAGCCTCCTATAAATATTTCCACAGCCACAGAATTGTCTTAAAGGGACCACACAGCAGCTCATGTGCACCTGGTCAGAGCACTTCTCCAGAGGCACCTCTTGTCTTGTCCAGACCACATGGCTGGCACCTGAGCCATGTGCCTAAGGAGGAAGCCAGCACCATCTGCTTTTCTTTTGCCCGTCACAAGCATGAAGAGCAGCACAGCCCTGGCATTCTGCCCTTAATTCTGCAGTTTGTCCCCAACACATTGCTGGGAACAAGGGCAGTCTACACTTCACTGTTCAGCAGTTTCCCAAAACCAAAAGCTGCGTCCTTTAGCTGCACATCTTCAGCACCACCCAACATAAGCCTTCACACAGTGCAACCACAGACAGCAGCTTGAAGATATAACTCCTATGGAGCCGTCGTGTGTTTGTTTATCTTCCCAGAGACATATATTTGTGGAGCAGAATAACACCTGATGAGGTCGTTAGGCATTTGGGAGCTCCTGTTCACAGATCCTCCAGAACAAAGAGGAGTCAAGCAAGAGGGATGGGGAAGGAGGGGAAAGGAACACACGCTCAGATGTTTGGCTTGCAGCAGCCAACTTCTGCCCACGCTGCAGGAGAGCTTTGAGTTTCTTGCCCTTGATGAAACCACCACCAGAAGTTTGTTTTCACAAACCCTTCTTGTCTTGAAAGCTAAAACTCACACCTCGGTACCTCATCTGAGAAGAAACACGTAACCCTGTTATTAAGCTGTGGGCAGCATCACCTAGAGGGTGATTCTTCACACACCTGCCGCTGTTCAGAAACAGACGGGAAACTTCATATTGCAAAATAATCTTCAAAGGACAGCAGCTCCAGTGGATTATGGGGCATAAAAACAGAGAGAAGCAATCCCGTGAAAAAAAGCTGACCTGGCCTTGATGCTGAGGGCCCAGTGCATAGTTGCACTGAGTGCCCATACAAAGGAGCTAGACACCACCTGGAGCCACTATCTTACAGATGTTACCTGTAGCAACAATAGGGATAGGAAGAAAAAAATGCTATTTCTTGCCTATTCCTTAGCACACCCCTTGCAGCAAGAATTGAAAAGGGATGGGAAGGTGAATTGTGCCCTCCCACAAGAGCTGGCAGCTGTAGCTAGTTACATGATAAGACAGAGAAGGGCAATATATGTGTATATATGCCTTGCTGCCTATGTTGAGGTTGTTTCCGGTATAGCCCTACAGGTGCACTTGAGGTGGGGATCAAGCTCTTTTGGTGAAAGTACAGGGGTAACTGCTTGGGCTGGCTATAGGGTGGTAGGCGATGAAGATATCCTCAGCCCTAGACAAAGAACTGTTGTTCACTCACTCAGTTGCTGCAGGCAAGTCTTCTTCTGTCTCCCCTCCCGTCTCCCCCACCACATCCTGCATGCTTTCTGGTTTTGTTGCCTAGTGCTTGTATGGTAGTTCCTGAGAGTGTCCTGGGTGTATTTTGTTTCCCTTAATTACACTTTATAAATGATATCTCGAGGTCCTCAATAAATGGTGGCTGTCTGGGTGCACAAGCAGTATGGAAACATAGTGCTAACCCCCAGGTGCTGGGCTATGTTGATAAGTTTCTTGTCTGCGCTATTTACATAGAGGCTAATCAGCTCTCAGAGGAGTTTCTTTTTGATCCTTTGGCCTATCTCAAGGGAAGCGCAGCACTAACTGACAAAATATGTATATTTTGGCTTTCAAAAACTATTACACTTTGCAACTGTCACCCAGACCTTGAGCTTTTTCGTTGCCAGGGAAACATTGCGGGAGATAACCTGATCGCAGCTGCAAACTGCATCCTTTCCTCTCCTGGTGCTCAAACCTGTGCTTCCAGAAATGCCAGCTCTTAGCTTAGGGTATGTCATCCTTAAAAAGCAGGGGCTTGAAATATAAGGTTATTTACAGCCCAAGAGATATTTCATTCTAGAATGAAACTATCTGGGAGGTCTTGCTCTTTGGGCTCAAAGCACGTGCAAGGCAGTGGCTCAGCAGCAGAGGGGTTTGTTGTGCTTTGATAATATCGATGGCTGTTGGAGCAACCATGACCCTGTCCAGGTAATGTGGGATGGAGTCAATGGGGGTTTTGTACAGTGTCAGCTCTGGGTTTGAAATACTCAGGCTCTCTGGAGCCATCAGCTCAGAGCATCGCAAGCTTGAGTCAGCGCTGTATGCTGCAGATAAGATAGATGGAGCCTCGTCTCTAAGACCCACCATAAAAAGGGGTGTGCTGAGTTGTCCCAGAGGGCTCTTAAGGACTGTGTGCCTCTTCTTGCAGCAGGGGAACCTCATGCTGTTGTTCTTATCAGGAACATTTCTTATTCTCCCCTTACACACTATGTGACATGTTGTCAGGCAGAGGTGGGATGTCCGAGAATCTCACTCCCATTTCCTCTCTGTGCTAGCCAGGGCCAAGCCAGTATGGAAGGCAAAAGTTTATGCTGCATCAAGAGTTATAACAGCATCAAGAATTTCTGCCTCTTCCTCCATCGGTTGAAGAGGTGCAGGGCTCCTGGAAGCTGCTGGTGGTGAGCTTTTGGTTGGTGTTGCACTGAGTAGAAACGAGACAGCCTGGGGCTGGGCAGCCAAGGGCCTGGGGGGATGCAGGCTGTGGGTTTGCAATGTGCGCCAGCAGCAGCTCTGGTGAGGGAGAAGAGGGGATGGGCATGTGGCCTCAGGGAAGCCAGGTGTGTATCTTCCCCTTCTGGTGTGGCAGAATGGCACTTTAAAGATGTGAGATGCAGCTCTTTTTCCTGACACTCAAAGAACAGGTTGACAAGCTGCTGTCAGGGAAATGCCATCTAATTCCCTTTCCCCCAATAATTTCCCTGGTAAAACTGCAGTGCAGTGGAATCAAATGGTGACAGAAACCAAGCGGGAATAGATATGTTTTCTGCTTTCTTTCTCTTTTTTTTTTTTTTTGAGTGTACATCTGTATTGGGAGCCATGTGCACACTGGTAAATCTCACCAGTTCAAAGAAATGTTTTTAGCATTCAAATTCAACCTTTAGTGCTTCCCCCTCTGCTTAAGAAACAACAAAGCCTTGAAGATGCTCCCTGCTTGCATGGTATTAAACAGACATCTTGACAGTGGAAAATAGCATCTCATGTTCTCCTTTGGGTTATATCTGCAGAACCCCCCTTTGCTATTCTTTTACGTGGTGCTGTGGAAAGTCCTCTCTGTTGAGGAAAGATAAAACATGGGTGGGGTGCAGGGGAAGCAGGAGGCAGAAGAGGGCTAGGGTTATAATGCTACCACGCAGGCAGACAGCTTGTGTCCTGGATCATGCCAAAATAACTGGGAGCAATCCTGGAAGCGGGACTGGCAATGTTGGAGAGCTGCTGTGCACTTGAGCATGAGAGTGAAGTCTGGCTCTTGATGGGCACATTACCATTGAAACCTCCTGGGAAGATGCTCACCCTCGTCATTTTCCCTAGGTTGTTGACTGAGGTTCATTGATGGTTCCTCTCCTCCATAAACAGGAGAGGATTTCCTGGGTGCACACAGAAGAGGAAGGGGCAAGAAGGCTACAGCTTCCCATCAGAACTGTGCCATGCTGCTGGTTCCTCTCCTCATCACCTGATCCTCGAGTGGATATGTTGCTGCATAGCTTTTCCCCCTCATGCAGTACTTGCACTGTCTTTCCTCTCTCAGGCAAGTTTTCATTATTTTGATTTTGAAACTTTTACTCTAAGAGCCCATGTTTGCCATCTTAGCTCCTGCCAGGCTTCAATGAGGGTTTCACTGAAAGGTTTTAGAAGGGGCTTTCCCCCTTTCTCAGTCTTTAGTCTAAGTCCAGCAGAGCAGAGGAAGAGCTACTTGCATCCCTCAGACCTGTAGTCGTGAGAGGTTCGCCAGCCCTTTGTTAATATTCAACGCAGAGTGTTTTACTGTTAGACGGATGTAAATTATTTTTAGGCAGCTCCTTGGGGTTTCATTTTGCTTTCCAAAATGTAACAGCTGCTTAGGCTATGTCTACTCGAGAGCTGGAAACCCTGCAAGAGATTGTCCATGAGTTCTGGCTTGGGTCATTAGGATTAATCTAAGCAATTGCCTCGCCCTTTACTTCAAAGGCCTTAGGTCCATTTCACTCAGAGATTAATTTGGCCCCAAAATTTATGTATCTACTTCTTTTGTACTTCCCATCCTCAAAAAAAAAAAAAAAAATCAGTTGTCTCTTGGTAGAAGGGCACCAGACTTCCTGCATAGAGGAAATAAGGTAGAGGGACTTAAAATACATAAAAGCTGCTTGCCTTTTTTTTTTTTGTAAGCTGCTACAAATTCCTTATCACTCAGTCCTTAGGAACTGTCTTAGCACAGTGGAAGAGTTGATTGCATAAATGCCAGCTGTAACTCTCTTATTTTTGGCAATAAGGCATTACTAAAGGCAGATTAATTCAGTGCCATGCTCCAGTGAGACCCGTGTCCTTTTGTCTGGGTCTGGCTTAGGAACCCTCTGCTACACAGTTTTTGTTCTCACTTGTGTACGCGGGGAGTCTAGTAGTGGTTGAAAACACACACCTGTATTGCTGCAAGAAGTCAGGGTGTGCACATACAGGTTAATTGTCAAGGGACACCGACTTCAAGTGCTATCAGACTGTTTTCAAATGCAATCGTGACATCTAAGAGGATGATCTTTGGGAGATCAGAGAGAGGATATCATTCTCTTGCTTTGCACATCTGAGTGCAGTTTGGCTACAGTCAAATTAGCTGTTTCAGCCTACATTGTCAGTTTGCTCTTATCTCTCTTTCCTCTTGTTGTATTATTAATAATAATAATAAAAAGTTAAAGACAGGTAAAGACCTGTCTGCATGGGGCAGGGCTGGAGCTACCCATTGCCTGTAATTGTGGATGGTGACCAGCATCTGAATGTCCCTCAAAGGGATGTGCTGACCCCAGGGACAGCAGGAAGCTCTTTGCCGTGGTGCCTGGGGCTGTTTGAAAGGCACGACTGCTGGATTTGAGTGAACTCGTTTGCTTCATCGTCCCTGCCTGCCTTCCCTCCCTCTCCCGCCTTGCACAGCTGCATTTAGTAATGAAGCTGCCAGCATTAGAAAGACACTAGAAGTAACCCAGCTGCCTCCATCGGTTCATGGGGAGAATGACTTTGTAGCTGCTCTCCGTCAGTCCATTAATTGCGCATAATAAGGCATTTAGTGACAGAAGGATGGTTGATGAGCCTTAGCTGAAATAACAAGGGCCTGCCAAGAGCTGCGTTTCCTTTGTCAGGGAGGAGCGTGGAGGGTCCTAGCGCTGAAGCGTGGAGTTCAAGTCATGCAGGTATAAAAGCAGTGGGAACATGCTGCTCCCTGATCCAGAGGGTGGGCAGGTGGCCTGGTGCTGAGCAGGGAAGTGCAGCCCTGCATAGCAAAGCACTAGCCTGGCTGATCAGCTCCGCGTTTCCAGCTTATGCAGCAGTGCTTGCCTGGTGAAAGCCATGGGGAGCTGCCCCCTTGCCAGGGGAGCAACTGGTGCTGGCTGCACCGCCAAGCACCTGAAAAGAGATGAGTCATTCAAAAAGGGCGGGATGTAGGAACTCCATCCCTGCATGATGGAGCAGGGCAGGTAGCATGGAAATCCAGTGTGGACTGGAAAACTCCTGCTGGGTTGGATGGGAAAATCAGTAATGGGTTGGGATGGGTGGTGGCCCCAGCTCTCAGATGGATTCTTAATGTGCTGCCGGTAGCCCAGAGGGAAGGTGGTGGGGGGGGGACGCGCTTGGCAGCAATCCCTGCAGGGAGGAGTGCAACACAGGCAGACTTGAGCTGGGTAGCTCTGGTCCCTCATTAATAACACAGCTGTTCCCAAAGCACCATGCCATCTCACCGGCCTTAGCCCCCAGCATCATGGGGCTCCCTACACCTCATTGGCAGTTTGGTTCTGTGGGGAAGCAGGTCAAAGAGCTGTCACACCAGAGCCATGCAGTGCTTGTCTGTCTCAGTAGGGAAACAGATAGGGATCGCATCAGCGCTGGGAGAAGCCAGCCCATGGAGGCAACAAGGAGCCCAGGGTGCTCCCTCACACCCAGGGAGCAGGCAGTGCATGTCTGAGCACACAGACCACTGCTGCAGCACCTGTCTTGTGTGTGCTGAAGGTCACCCTGCAAGGGTATGTGTTTGTCTCCCGAAAAATAGCCAGCCAGACTTTGGGGTGGGCACGTGCAGGAGGCCCCTGGAGGCCTGTGGCTTGGAGCATCTGCCTCGGTTTTGGTCTGTACAGCCACCTGATGTGTTGCCATGTCCCTCACCTGTGAGAAGCTCTGAGATAACAGTTGGCAGGAGGTGTTTCTTTGTCTGAATGAGTACTTGGGAATGTCAACATTTCTCCAGGCTAGTTTACTGTTCTCCTTACCTATTTATTTTGTTTTAATGTCTCAGTCCTGAGCAACACTACTTCTTCTAGAGGGTCTGGATGTTTCACAAAGGAATGTAAATATTACCTCCGCACAGAGAAACAGAGGTACAGCACAAATGGTTGGTTTGAGCACAGGTTTTCCAGCCCTGAACTCTCGCTCCATCATGCAAAGCCTAGGAGCAGGCGGCAGGTCTGGCACCGACACCCACCTGCCTCTGTGAGGGAGGGCAGGCAACGTGCAGCGGTACAGCAGTGTGAAGGAAGACAGGGAACAACAGTTTTCTGGGTCAGGCTACAGAGGTGGGTTTTGGTTTGTATGTAAGGTCCTGGGAAATGTGGAGGACTGTGATTCCTGTGTGGGTCTTTCATGCCCCCCTTTGCAGTGTTTGAAGGGGACATTACACATCCTTCTGCTCAGGTGGCACATCCTTGGCTGGCTGGGGTACCTGCCCCACAAACTGAGCAGTTCCATCAGCTCTGAGCAGGTGTTAATGCCGTCACCTTTATTACTATTTTTAATTAACATCCTGTCGTGGCTTGGCAACTTTCCCACCTACCCTACACCTCAGGATGTCTGGCCGAGGGCTGACTCCCTGCCTCCCCAGGGCATCCCTGACAGCAAGCCCAGGGCTTGAAGGCAGGCAGCTTCTCCATGCCACAATATCAAAGCAGACTGTTAAACAGCTGCTCCTGTCTGCGCTCAGCTCTAGTGCTGTACTTGTCCCCTCCTGTGCCCCTCCAAGAAGAGAGGCAAGGACCTGGGCACAGCTGACAAGTTACAGTGTGGGCAGCAAACCTTGTGCTGATGCTTTGGCGGGAAGGAGCAGGGCAGCCTTGCTTTGCTGGTGTGCCAGCAGCTGTAAAACTGAAGTGAAGGGAGAGGACATGGGCTAATGTCAGGTCCTGACAGCCTACCCACTTTTTTTTTTTTGTGCTTTGCCTGCCTTCACCTGGGAGGAGAACTGCAAAGCTCTCTCTCTTTCTCTCCCTAAAGGCTCCTGCCTCCCTCTTCTACTCACCTAGTATAGACAGCCTTGCTTTTATAGGATTTTTGAGGTTTTGCCTTAAGCTTTTCAAAACCTGGAGACCTAAGGCGTACACTGTTCATAAGAGTGACAAGCTTTGTGGCTGGGGCCCATGAGTTTTGTTTCCTTTTC
>NW_010391156.1:77104-95293 GCF_000710305.1 Buceros rhinoceros silvestris | reverse complement strand
GCTTTGTGGCTGGTGCCCATGAGTTTTGTTTCCTTTTCCGCAGGGAAACATGTCTGCAAATCGCCTCACAGCAGAAGTCCTGGGTAGATCTTAGCAGATCTTTGGTGGGATGCAGGGAAGAGGAAAGTATTTATTCACAGAAAAATGCAACTTTAGCTGGTAAATTATTGTGGTTCCTTCCAAAACAAAGTGTTGCAGTTGATTTGGGCTTGTTTGTTGTTTTGAAGAGCTTTTTTTGAAAGTTTGGGTGAAAGAGGGAGATTTGTCGCGCTTCTGCAAGCTAGATTTAGATTGAAAGGCCTTGGCCCCACTTCCAATACGGGGAAAAAAAAAGCATCAGGGCTGGCTCCTTCTATCCTCACACTTGAACCCCTCTCCTGACATCCTGTCCTGGCTGGATGCAGTATGAGTAGAGAGACCAGTTACATTGCAGCCATATAGTTGGAGGCTTTGGCTCGGGAGATAGGAATCAAGCTGGGTTTCTGGGCACCTACTGCCATCCTGGCTTTCCCACCTCTGCTGGTTAGAGGAAGAACTTCCCGAAACACAGCGGTGGTTTGGTGAAGCTCTTGATCTCTGAGCTTTGACCACACTTCTCCCGAAAGGGAGACCTGGCATGACTGTGAATCACAGCCACGTGGGTATCATTAAAAAAAAAAAAAAAAAAACAACAACCCCCCCCCACCCTTTCATACACCATTCAAACGTGCAGTTTTCCACACCCAAAATAAATATCAGAAATTTTACTTTTCCACAGCAGATCGCTTCTGTGATTTTGACTGGTAATTTAATGCCATCTTAGTTTCCATTCCAGTATAGATAGCAACACCTGAAATTAGACAACTTGTTTTACTAAATATTGCATGTTACAATAGCACAATTCACTAGATTATTATTTTCTGTCATTTCTTTAATTCTCTGTAGTCTCAAAATAAAGAACAAAGACTTGGGTGATACTCAAACTAGAAATGGCTTTAATATCTCAGTTCTTAGAGGGAAATTGCGTTTACATACAATTCCAGAGTCACAGTTCCAATTGCTAACATGTTGTTATGTATCCAAGACAAACCAAGGCTGGGTTTTGAATAAATTCCCTTGCATTTTTAAGTTCTTTTTTTTGGCTTCAATTTTAGAACCTAAGTCATACATTGTAAAAGAAAGTCCAGATAGGGCTAAACTACAGGATACATCCAGGAAGAATAAAAGCTAGTCATTGACTTCGATCACTTCAGGAATGTGTAATAATTCATGACAAAAACGATCTTTTGGTATTACCTACTTTCTGTTGATAACAGAGATTGAGAGACTAAACTTCAGAAGATGAAATACAATAATTAAAAGAAGCTGTAAATAAGAAGATGGATTTAAAGTATTTATTAAACCAGCACATGAGTACCTTGCGAAAATAAAATAATTTAGGATATGGATTGTGCTGGGGTAAAGGCAGAAACAGCCCCTGGTATCAGGAGATCTGTGCCCGATACACAAGTTAACAGAAATATTAAAACTATCCTCTAACGTTTACAGAAATACTTACTACAAAGTCATTATATTAGTCCATCTATTTTAGATTACAGTTAAAAGCAAAGAGAGAAAGTTTAAATCAATACATTTTTTTTACTCTCCTTTTGGAGAAGAAGTTGCAAGATTCTGGTATCTTAGGCTAAGTAGGTCATGGCTATCTATAATCTTCTTTCTTGGGAGTATGAAAGTTGTATATGATAGAGGATGACTTGAATCCTTGTCCCTTTTGCCACTAGCAAAGAGTGACTTGTTACAACGGAACTACTACTCCCACTAGGCTTTCTTGAAGAATTTGCAAAAAACACGTCTCAGCTTGTGCTTCCTATTTCTGCTAAAACATTCACAATTTTCCATGGAATGAAGACAATTCATACACACAAAATACACTGGCTAACAGAAAATCTAATTCTGATCAGGACTGTTTAAGTGGAGATTTTTTTTATCATCTGTATTTATATCTGGGTGAGGTATCTGTTTTGACAAATAAGGAAAACAGATTTCAAATTTGTCAACAGGCTCATTAACTGCTTTGGGACAACATAATTAATTCACAGTGCTTGTTCAAAAGCCATATATTTACATGAAGAAGTTGAATCATTTTCACTAATCCTTGAGGACTAAACTATAAAATCCCCCTCTACAATCATTGTACATCATTAACAGTTACTTTACTGCAATTGTAGCAACAGTAAGCCTGATTAAAAAGGTGTAAATCAAGTGATTCAATAGAAATCATATCCTCAGTAGTAGCTGTAGGATTGTAACCTTGTTTGATGCTTGCTTATTATTTCAGGATTCATTTAAATAATCAATAGAAACATTTACCAAAGATTTTTTCTGTGTTCTTTAAAGTGGCTCCTCTAAGAAGCAGATTTTCGGATCCTAATGGCCTGCAAGACAAGTATTAGAAAATATAAACATTTAAGAGAGAAAGAGCAGACCTTAGTGGAAGCCATGTAAAACAGGAAATTAGTTTTACTCAAATATTTTTGTTTTGTGTAACAAAATTACTAGGCATACTTAGTGTTTTTAGTGAAAATTAAAATATATATATAGATGTCTAAAATTAAGCTCATAATTTCACAATTCAAGTCTTAAACCAATGCATCTAAAAACCACATATGTAGGTACCTAAATAAAGACTCATCAACCTAATTGTAAGGTGCTTATTTTTAAAAATACTGATTCAAGCAGTATTTTAGGCCTATATAAACTACAGTGTCCTGTACGTTAGAATTACTTATTACGGACAATAAATTCTTCCATTATATTTTAAGTAAAAAATACAAATTGCTCCAATAGTGCTGTCCAAGAAATACAAGTCTTAACACCACAGATTTTCTTCTCATGTCATACACAGATCAATCTGTTGCTGCAAAAATCACTCCCTTCAGGACGAAGCCTATTTGCACAGAAGGCAGACCCTGCTAGGTGCCAGACCTAGGGTAACAGATCACTGTCTCCCACACCACATACAAAATGCATTTCCCTGGACACACACAGCATTTTAGACAAACTAGACAAACATTTGTACATTTAGACAAATGTACAAACACCTTTAGTAAAACTGGACGTGGTAATTGGCATGTTCAAACTCTTTGATTTGTAAGTATAAAAATGAAAGAAATACACAAATCACATTATTCATATTGTTCAGAGCACTATCAAGATCCCATGCTAATGTGGAAACATCATCCAAGTACTGTCAAAAATCCTATCAATATCGTTTACAAACAAAATACATGTCAAATAAAAACTGAAATTGAATAAAGACATAGAAATATAAAACAAGAGAAATCTACCTAATTAAAAGACAAAACATTTATGTTATATGAAATAACCATCTGGAAACTAAGACAAAAACATTCTATCAATAAGACAAGACAGCACAATGGTTGATAAACCAAATGTAATTCTCATATTTATTCAATGCTGAAAATATTTATATGTGTAGAATAATGGATTTTCCATTGTTCTACATTTTCCATGTAGAATATGTATTTTCCCTACCTTGCAGTAGGCTCATTCCTATCATGGTAAACATTTATTCGACCAACAAATCTGCAAGGAAAATATACAAGTAGTTTAAATTTAACAGCACCACTTCTTTGTGTATTCTTATGCATACATGTCCCAATATTTCAGGTTTTTTTAATGTACATTACAAGGACATACAATTTTCTCTATATACAGATATATACACCACACACATATATATGTTAAAAAAAAACAACTTATTCTCTTAAAAATATATGTGAGAACATATTTGAGAAATATTTTCAAGAAAGTATTAAGCAGTTTCCAACTGAATGTGCTGATTATGCAGAACATAAACAAGAACACAGAGATACATATGAATATATTTAAATGGAAATACAAAACCACACAGAATAGCAAGTCAATGTAAAGTTTGCATATAACAAGAGATTATAAAATAAGGAATGAATCTAAGTAGACCCATTAGAAAGAAATAACGCTTACTCCCTAAATTACCTGAGGTAAACCAGTCTAATTACTATCCTTTAGAAAACCTAAAACCTACAACTGATTTAAAAGAAAAGAAAACAAAAGCATAAACCCAATGAGCAGTTTTCCCTCTGAATACCTCTAGGTACACTTTACGTGCATGTGGTCAGTTGACCCTGGATAGCAACTAAGCACCCACTAGCCTCTTGCTCATTCCCTCCCCAGCAGGATAGGGAAGAGAACTGGAAGAGCAAAAGGGAGATAATGACACTTTAATAAGCAAAGAAAAAACAAACAAACAAGTGACTCAAAGGCAACCACTCACCACCTCCTATATTCAGACCTGTGCCCAGTCAGTCTCCAAGCAAAAGTTACTTTGGAAAGCCTACTCCCCAAGTTGTATTGCTGAACATGACATTCTATGGCACAGAATAGCCCTCTGGTCAGCTGAGGTCAGCTGTCCTGGCTGTGTCCATTCCCAGCCTCTTGCCCACTCCCAGACCACTTGCTGGAGGGGCAGAGTCAGAAAGAGAGAAATCCTTGACACTGTGCAAGCACTTTACAGCAACAGCTAAAACACCAGTGTGTTATTATTACACTGTTTTAGTCACAAATCAAAACACTACATCACATGGGCTGCCACGCAGAATATTTACTCCATTCCATCCAGACACAGTACACTGTATTTGCAATACCACTGTCCAAGTGGATAATCTCCAGTCACAAGGGATTAAGCAAGGCATTAAGGAAACTGGGGGGAGCTGGTGAGTCTGTTACCCTGAAAGGGAACTTCTCAGGCTCAGGTAACCTATCTGCTGAGAGAACATACAACACAGCAGAAAATGCATCATGATGTAAAATGACTATGGCCTTTGGAAAGAAAGATTTGCCACCATGGTTTGTTGAGAGGTAAAGTGGCAAGTAAAAATGAACAGAGACAGAAGCTGTCTACCAATAAGGGTTATCATTATTCATGTGTCAACAGTGTCTCAACAAATTCCACCACTTATAACAGCGTAAGCTTCAACTTCCCACTGTATTTACAAAAGGATCAAGCCATTCATGGAATCAGTTTTCTAAAGAATCTGTTCTCTTGCAGATTTGTAGACCAGTTCCTTGGTCACTGAGATGACGGAAAAAGAGATACCTCCACACCTCAGAAATAAGAAATGTTTTCTCTGCATCTTCCAACAGTATTTGCTGATGAAAAAAATGCATTTTAATTTGTTGCTGTATTGTTTTCTGTGTATTATTTCAGCTATTTCTACTGTGGCAGGAAGAACAAGTTTCCCTAATTATATGTGGCTTCTTGTCTTCCACTATTAAGAAAGAAACCTCAAAAAAGTCTTCTAAAGATTTATCATTAAGTTTAGCGTACTTTTGTATGGTACTTTTGTAAAATATTACAAGACTTTAAACATTGCTAAAAAACTTCATCATAGTATCATTAGCTAGTATTGCAAAATATGCTGGGTGAAGTTCATTGTTAATGACAGCAGATGTAAATCCATACTTCAAATATTCTTGACACCTTCAAATTTTTTTGGACAACTTCTTGTCAAATCTGGTTAGACTGGCATTGTTTTTATCTTCTAATGTGGCTGACTCTATACTAAGAGTGGAAGTGTTTGCCATTTCCTTGTTTACTTGTGCTTGCATTTAGTCTTATCTTCAACCTACAGTTTCTTTGCAGGAATCTCTTTAAGCCACTTGACCATTTTGTGAGGGTTACTTTAGTTACTAGATAATACAATCCATAAATCACTTAACCAGGCACCCATAAACTGCAATACTTGACAATACGCTGAAAGCAAAGGAATGAATGACGGTGCCACTAGCAACCTCTCCACATTGCAAAACACTCCCGTCCCCTGGGGAATACTCGTGAACTGTATGACATGGGATACTCTGATATACAGAGTGAGTAACAGTGCCACCACTGATAGTAAATATTAGTAAAGCTTAATTTTTTTTTGTTTTTAATTTAGATTTTGTCACACACTCCAATGCATCGTCTTGTTCACCTCCCTTTGGAGATCACTGCACTACAGCACACCAGTGAACTACTTGCAGGAAAGGAGCATGAATGGAAGACTAACTTAACTTTAAGCTCACTCTAACCAGGCAGACACACCCAGTATCTATCCATTTTTATATTCTTATAATTACTGGTAGGTTACTTTAAATGAAACAGGTTAAAATTATTTTCTTACTTATAAAGGTCAGGCTGAGGTTGTTCACATTCAATGGTAGCATGTAGCGCATCGATTTCTTGCTCACTGTGAAATGCCTTTGTATCTTGAACGGCATAGTGAGTCTGGAATTAATAAAAAGGTGTAAATAAAATAAAGTAAGGACAGATATAAAATACATGAATCTGCACATATACTTTATACATAGGGCCACAAAATGACCAGAGGGATGAAACAGCTCTCCTATGAAGAAAAGCTGACAGAGTTGGGGTTGTTTCAGAAGAGAAAGGTCCAGGGAGGCATTATTGCAGCCTTCCAGTACTCAAAGGGGTCATATAAAAAAGATCGGGACAGTCTTTTTAGCAACACCTGTTGCAACAGAACATGGGGTAATGGTTTTAAACTAAAAGAAGGAAGACTTAGACTAGCTATAAGAAAGACATTTTTTACTATGCGGGTGGTGAAACACTGGCCCAGGTTGCCCAGAGATCTGGTATATGCCCCATCCCTGGAAACACTCACAGTCAGGCTGGATGGGGCTCTGAGCAACCTCATCTAGTTGAAGATGTTCCTGCTCATTGCGCAGGGGTTAGACTAGATGACCTTTAAAGGTCCCTTCCAACCCAAAGCACTCTATGATTCTACAATCCTACTTCGTCGCAAAATAGATTTAACAAGTTTTTACATAAGAGCTCATAGTTCAAATAAGATGCACCTTCAAATGCTCCTGATTGGGCATGTTCTTACATTATATGCGAGTACCTTCCAGTGACAAATCAGGTCACCATGAAAGCATTTAAGTACAAAAAAGTTTGTACATTATCTCTATAATCTGCATGCTTATACCGGACACAGACAAAATCACGAATAAATTTTTAAACTTTATGCAGAATTGCAATACTTTAAGAGAAATGAAGTCAACTAGTAGAAACATAACTTATACAAGTTAGTGTATCTGCTGAACACATAAACATGAAGTCATATAGCGACCTGTGTAAAAAATTGAATGCAAACTTTGCTTTAAAAAGAAAATGCAGAATATTTCATTACTTTATGACTGGATTCACCATCCAAACTAGCTGTTGTAACAAAACATGTTCCATCTCCTCTGCTACTTGACAGAAATATTAAATCACATGGGAATGTTTCATCTTCTTTTACCATTACAATATCTCCAACCTAGGGGAAAAAAAACCCACAACAAAATAAAATTAATTTATCATTTATGTAGCAGCCCAAATTTCAGATTTCAAAACAAAAAAACCAGTTTCACTCAAATATCTTGAAAATTCATTCATTGTTATTTACACCAGGATTCTACCACAGGAGTAAAGACCTACAGAAATACCTATGAAAATTAATTACACCTTGAGGAATGACTGAGGTCTACTGTGTACTACCTTTTCTCTTCAAGATAACCATTTCACAAGCACTTTCTTAAGTTTTGCAATACTATTTGAGAAATGAAGATACTATCCTCGTTTTAAGACCAAATACCACAAAATATTTTTGAAAAAACAGCTGCAGACGTGAGCTACTCTCATTGGTTCTTGAGGATAAGCATCTTGCCCTAAACTATAAATACAAAATATTACTGTAAACCATTTGAGAAAAACAGCCTTTGATACATTTCTGTAGCTTATCTTTTACAAAGGAATATAAAAAGCAAACAAATTGCAAAGATATACGACATGTTTTAATATCAAAGTTTCAATAAAAATCCTATCAAAATACTTTTTCCAATTTTTCATGTAGCTTACCATCTTTTCAAAATACTTTTATGTCATAATGCATTATCATAAGGTTCAGCTTAATCATTGTTCTTGTGATATACTTGTAAAGCTGAAGTCCAATATCCATGGAAATTAATTGTTATAAAAGCTAAATTCCAATATTCTTGGCTATTAGAATACTGGATATTTATATATATTTATATACATTTATATCCTTGAATATTTGGTATCTATAATCTAAATTTAGCTTATAAAGCTAAACTTCAATATCCTTGGAAGTTAATTCTTGTTAATTCAGTTAACTCTAACTAAGCAAAACAGTCTGATAACAATCAGCAATAGTAACATCTAAATACAAAATTGTGATAGCTTAGATAGGATTTACAAAAATGTATTGAAGAAGAAGGATGATGATAACAAAGGAAATTTAACTTCTAGCATAGGTGAAAAAGGTTGGTTTTTTTTAACCAATAGCAAATTGCAGATTGTACACATGGCACAGGAGAATGCAAGTTGCTAAGCACGCCTGCATCAACGAGGTATGAAAATTAACAGAAACAAATAGATTTTTTCTACGTTTTGTGTAAATGATGGCAGCTTTTTGAAAATCACAACTTCTAGTGCAGCAGTAGAACTCTTTACTGATTTTCAGTCTCTGAACAAAAATTAGAGATTTATTAAAACAGCATAATGACAACTGGCTACTCCACTTCTAGAAGGGAAAAAAAAAGCAGCACTTTTAAGTAACAGTAGGAAGTTTTGGGCTGTTCAAATTTAGGAAGGGATTAATTTCCTCATCTATCTCCTTTTGATTAAATGACTTTTCATGTATCATTCTGCAAACCCAGGGAAGTGAAGATACGTAGCAAGACAGTGAAGGGGTTGGTTTGGAACTGGAGGCAGTTGAATGTCTTGGCTAAACCCAGCCTGGACTGATGTCTTCATGCTGAAGAGCAGTGGAGCCTAACAGGTCAGATTACTGCTCAAGTTGCCTTATTCTTCCAAGATGTGTCTTCAAGAGAACTTGCATTTTGCCATGAAATCATTAACTAAGAAAGATGGGGACATGACAAATTATAATACAGTCTTTGAGTGAGAATTTTACCAAAACCAGACAAAACACTGTTTGGGAAATAACTTGAACAAACTGTTAGGAGATAGAGACTCCACCTATTCCTAGAACAAACTGTGAGAACACCAGGTAACTATTTTGATTTTACTCGCTCTTTTAACACTGAAACCAACATTAATTTAATTATCAGCTACCTCAAACACAGCAATAATACTGCAAGTTTAATCACCTTTACAGATGACACAAGAAGAAAAATCAGAATTCTTCAGAACATTCAATCTGGCCAGAGGGGGATGCTCAGTGAACAAACCCTCCTCTTGACAGTGAAGTGTCACTACAAGAACAAGCACAAGAAAAAATGCCCACTATGTCTGGGGTTTAAGTTGCCACTGAAAACATTTACACATCAGAAAGTGATTTCTCAGGTGCAACTTGTAAAGACAAGAGAGTCCTCTTACTTTTGATTTTCACAGATCATAATGTGGAATGATCATGATTCTTTACTAACCTAGATTCTCTCTGTAAGCTATGGCATTCAAGTCAACCTGCAAGCCAAGAGCAATCTATAATACAACAGCCTATTAAAATGGAAGTTAATAATCTACACAATTTTTTTAAAAAGGCAGAAATAAGGAAAAAACCAGAAACAATTGAAAATCCTAGCAAAGAGCATCATCTTAATAAAATTTAAAGGTGTTCTGACAACATTTGCCACCGTGTTACCTAAAGGTGCAAAGAGGATGCAACCAGGCTCTTTTCAGTGGTGTCCGGTGACAGGGCACAACCTGAAACATGGATGGTCCACCTCATTTTCACTGTGAGATTGGACAGGAAGGTTGTGGAGTCTCCACCCTTGGAGATATTCAAAAGCTGTCTGAACATAGGCCTGGTCAACCAGCTCTCAGTGGACCTGATTAAGCTGGGGAGTTGGACGGTTGTTGGCTTCCAGAGAAGCCTGACAATGTCAACCAGATTCTGTGAAAAATCAACCTTACCTTTTCGCAATTCTCTTTTTCCTTTCTTTAATCAAATGTCTACATTTAGGTGCAGAAACATCTACCTTTATATGATCTAGTCTGTTTTCTTGCCTAATACAGGTCAGAGAATTATATCCGTCTACCCATACATATAGATTTTCCACACAAATATTTCCTATGCCTGTCTCTCCTGTCTCTGAAAGGCAAAGAATAGGGCAGATATTGAGGAAAAAAATATGGACAATAGATTAAGTAATGGAATATAAATTTCAATTTTGTGATATTTAAATATTTTTATTTGGAATATTTATTTGTTTAGTTACACAGATGAAATACGCAGCATGTGAGGTCTTAAATTTTTTTATTACCAGGAAGCCCGAAGTGGAACCTAGGACACTCAACAGAAAGGTCACAGCAGAAAGGCTGTGAAGACTGCCCAAATAAGGCAAAGCAGAAAAAGATATCCCTAACAAAGATATCAGAAATAAGGAAATTCCAAATAGCTATCAAATATGCTGAGTTGTAAAGAGAATAATGATAAGTTAATCTGCTCGCAGGCAAAAAAAAAAAAAGCAGCATCAGAAATAAATTCCTGAAAATAACCTTCAAAATACCAGGAAGGGAATGTAGCAGTGTTCAGAAGGCCAGTGAAGAAGGCTGTGATTTGATGGGTAAGGAAGCAAGTATTCTGAACGCGTTATATATACATGTATGCAGATATATGTTGTATACATAAGACAAATCAGTAGCATTGACTATCACAATCAGGCTTAAATAAGTTATTGATGCGCATAATCAGAGAGGACTAAAAATGGAGAAAAGACTAAAGACGAATAATGAGTGAAACTCCAGTTAAAAATTGGAAAATGAAAGGAAGATTTATGAGAGGAGTTAACAAAGCAAAGATAAAAGCAGAAACGTATCTAGCTTCTAAAATTATTTTAGAGGCATGAAATCAAAAATTAGTATATTATAGGTCTAATCTCAAATGTAATAAATGCTACAACATCATCACACTACAACTCTGCATAATTTGTTTTATAAGAAGTGTGAAGTAAAGCCTGATTTCTAAAATCTGTTAAGTATAGTTACTTACTCTTAATTTTCGGCTTTGCTTTCTAACCAGTTTACCATGTTGAATGAAATGAACAGGGCATTGGTTCATTGCATTGTCAGCTTTATGTCGAAGCCAATCTTCATAACCCTAGAAAACAGTGAAATGGAATGATGCAGCGATGCACATTTGGCTATAAAGACACAAAACAGCTCTAGTTTGCAACAGAAATTTAAAATATTATCTTTGATCAAGATTAGGGAAAAAAAATTCTCACTAGAACAAATGAAAATGAGAGATGTCGGTAATACAGTCACGTTGGACACATGAAAAAGAACATTCACAGTTACAATTAGTCATCAAAATTATATATTTTAATGAAGACATTTTGATGAATAGGAACGTTTACAATGCATAGAACAATTTCTGGTGTTTAAGTGATCATCTCTTGCTCATGCTCTATTGACTCCTAAGTAAGTGCAAAGTACTTATAAAAGCTGTTATTGAGAAGATAAAGTGTAGAAAATACATTTTGGAAGACTGAGACTCTATATTGAAAGATGATAAAGTGACATCGTGATTGAAGGTGGTCATACTTCCTAATTGCCATAAAAATATGTAAATAAATTTTAACCCCATATACAATATATATAGTCCTGCAGAATTTTGTTTCAAGAGACTTTCAGAGTAATCTATTTTGATTGCTCAATTATCCTGTGGCTTTGTGTTTTATACAAGCAAAGTAAAGGACAGGGAATCTGCAACTTTCCATTCAAAAGGTCCTGCCGTGGGATAAAGATTGGGACTGACAAAGACACCAGTGGTTAAGGGATGGAAAATGCCACTTGTATGCCATAGCATTTTTACATCCAGCTCCTGAGCACATTTGAAAATTCAGTCTAGAACAGAGGTATCACTACCTTGGATGCTCACCCGCAAGAGCTGAATTCTACTATAGAATATACTCAATTGCATACAGTTAGCGCTGCAAAGAATGGAAACTGCTCTCCATAGTTTCTTTGAAAACTAATGAAGGAAAAGTCTGCATTTAGCACAAAGATTGTGAAGGTAATCAGTTACCCTATGAAAGGACAATCAAAATTAGCCTCTATTCTGGGTCTAGCTGGGATGGAGTTAACTTTCTTCACAGCAGGCCGTATGCTGCTATGCTTTGTACTGAGCTGAAACAGTGCTGATTACATCCCAGTGTTTTGGCTACTGCTGAGCAGTGCTTGCACAGCATCAAGGCTCTCTTCAACCACCCTGCACAGCAAAAAAAAAAAAAAAAAAAAAAAAAAAAAAAAAAAAAAAAAAAAAAAAAAAAAAAAAAAAAAGGCCAGTAGGCTAGGGGTCAGCAAGAGGCTGGGAAGGGACACTGGATAGCAGACCCTAACTGACCAAGGGAACATTCTACACCATACGACACCGGGATCACCAAGAAAAACTCACGGGAAAGCAGATAGAAGGGGTTTGTTTGCGATGATGGGTTCTCCTAAGCAAACATCACATGTGCTGAGGCCCTGCTCTGCAGGAAATGGCTGGACATCTGCCAGCCGATGGGAAGTAGTAAATTAATACCTTCTTTTGCTTGGTTTGAGTGCATAGCTGTTGCTTTCCCTGTCAAAGTGTCACTAACATAACATGGGAGACTTTTCACCTTTCCTCTATTTTCTCCCCATCGCACAGGAGAAAAGAGTGAGCAAGAGGCTGGATGGGTGTTTGGCTGCTGGCCAGGGTCAGCCCACCACACACTCATTTTAGTCACGTCACTGCTTTTAATCATCATAGTCCATCACAGGTAAGAAAGAAATACAGACACCCCTCCTAAAAGTTTTGAGCTAAAATAAGGAACACTCTGACCTAGAAACTTTCTTGATGTTCAATTATCTCATGGATTTTTATTTCCCCAAAAGACAGAACATTTTTTTTCTGAAACATAACATGAGAGATCTTTCTAATGCCCATGAGAACCGCCAGCTCCTTCAAGTGGCCCAGCAAAAGATGCTGAACACCAAGCTGCTTAAACAAATTTTCCTTCATATTCACGTCCCATTCACTGAAATGAAAGAAAGAAATGGCTGGTATCTGAATCTAGAGACACAGTGAAGACTGAACCATGAAAGGGAAGTCACCGTGTTCTACACTGATAGCTGTCCTGCGGGAACAATTATCATTAAATTGGACTGAAGGCGGAAAGCCGAACACTCCACAGAACTCTTGTAGAGGCCACTATTTGTGACTATTACTTCAGAAGTCCAGATTTTTAGAAACTATGGCTATGGTGAGATGGTATAGTAAAGGCACTGTAGGCACTGAATGCAAAGTACTGCTTATAAACTCACTTGCTAGTTCAAAGGTAGTAAAATTTTTAATGAATTAACATTGCATTAGAAAGATTTATGCTAGATCAGATATCCTCTGTCCTCCTGCAGCTGGCCTGAAACTAAAAGTCAACAAATCCAGCTCTGGTTAAATCAAGAGAAGGGCAATCAAGAGCTCGTTCCTGATTCATTCCAGATCCAGACCAAATTTGTAACATCAGAAACTCTGATATCAAACAGATCTGATAATAATATTCCCATATAAATTAAAACATTCTATATTCCTCTGAGATTCCACTAATTTCAGTAAGATCCCATTTACATTTAAGTGTTCATGTCAACTGTAGCACTGCAGCATTAGGTTAGCAGGTGAAGAACTACCTTAATCTTTTCATTCTGGTAGTACTAACTTAAAAGTGAAATGACAAACCTGTAGAATTCCGTACACCTATCGTGCAATTCCATTTAGACAGAACAACAAATGACTTCTAATACTTCGATTTTATAGATTACTCTTCACATTAAAAATGAGAGAACATCTGTTCAATGCTAAATCTATGGAAAGCACTGCAGCTATCGTTATATCGTGTGTATCATTATATCGTGTATAACCAACATACACTGAAGACTTTAACCAAAATGATTTTTATTATTTCTTCATACTATAATGACTAAGGAAACCTCAAAGGTAAGTGCAGATCTTTCAGTTCTTACTAAACTCATTTTCAGTCAATGTGGAAAAACATAATAGGGTGTAGACAGCTATTTAGAAACATATGAACAAAAGTCAAAGCATTCTGAGTTAACACAAGAATGTAAATCATTTCTTGGAACACAAGGACATCAAAATTAAAAATTAATTTAGAAGATTGTGTTGAATTAGGGAGACATCATCATACAACAACCAATTCTACTTAAATTACAACAGCAAAAATAAAATTATGCTGTCAAAATTCATTGCAATCATTCTTTAGTCATTGTCTTAACGCAGTCTAATGCAAAAAGCAGGAAAAATTGAAAATACAACCCAAATAATAATGTTCTCTTTAGTTTTCCTTCTGCTCACTAAATCACTCACCTGTTTGATAGCAGTCACAGTGATGACAAATAAAAGTGGAAGTCCACTTGTAACTGGACTAGTAGGTGTATCGATAATCAACTGCAATAAAAGGAACAAGAATTTTCTGGTTATATTTTTTCTGAATGTAAGCATTCAGGTTTTCAAACAAGATGTTTCAAGTAATCCTGTTGTCAATATGCTACAGAGCACCAAGAATCTTCAATTAAAAAGAATAGCGCTTTAATACAATTTTAAGAATGCACACCACACCAACAAAACTTGAAAAATGTCTATATGCTGTAATAAGATACAATACTATATTTAGATCACATTAACATCCAGATGCTAATGCCTAGTAAAAATAATTGCTTATAAAAGTTTAAGTAAGTACCAGACTGGAAAGCTGCAGCTTTGGAGGCAAAACGGCTGAGCAGTGTTAGAAATCAGCGTGGTGCTGTGTTCACGTTGTTCTTACACGAGCACGGAGTAAATTCTGAAATACTTAGCTATGGCTTCTACCCCTATAAACAAAGAGGTAGAATCCAGAGAGGGAGTTAAAACGTTAAGAAAAACTGAATTGTCCTGGGAATCTCCGTAGTCTGTCTTTCTGCACAATCTGGTGTGCAAAGTAATACAGCTTTTCACTTAGTAAGATTTTTAATTTGTAACACATTTAAGTGATTGTGAAATGTTCCAAACAAAGACACCTAGAAAGCAGCAAAATAATTGTCTGAGGTAATAATTACAAAAACAAGTTGTTATGTACCACCCTAAGCAAGCATTGTAAAGCATTTATATTTTGGTTTCTCTACAGGCTTTGATGTCAGTGCAGTTGGAAAATTTCTGCCAAGGCACTATTCTGTTATAAAAACATAATATTTAGCAAAACTAACAAAAGTTGGTCATTACCCTTATTTATAAGAAGGGTTTTACTGATCTGGATGATTGTTTATTACAAAACGAAAATAAAAAAATTACACTTGTTCTTTTCAATTTTATCAAGAGATGTCTTGCCATCAAATCAATAATGGTGGCAATTTTTCTTTAGGTTAGAGTCACATTTACAACCGGAAATGAAATAACGTCAATGTAAAAGGCAGTCCAGGCTGAACCATTTACTTCCTCAGTCATCAAAACACATGCTTTTTTAAACCTTTCTCAACTCCTTTGTTTTTCATGGGTTTTGGGTTTTAGTAAGAGTCCAGGAATTTATTGAAAAATGGAGATAGCTTACCTGAACAAGGAAAATGATGAGAAAATAGAAGTTAGCTATTCTTCTGAATTGCTCAAACAAATTTTTTGGTACAAAGTTCCAAAACGTGTACTGAAAACAAATGCACAGATTATGAGTGTTCATGAGAGAAATATTATTTGCATTCTATGTTCTAAAATTTTAACAAATTCATAATTCACAATTCAAGACTAAATTAAATAAGAACCAGTAGTATTTTTGTTACTTTGCTTAATAATTTACTGAAACTGGCAATCATGTATTCTTGGAATCACATCAATTTTCTGAACTGTGATAATCTTGGTACTAGGGACTGAAACAATTTTTGACTAGCAATAAGTCTCATTCAGAGATTTAGTTACAGAACAGTTTGTTTAAAATCCTCAATGGCTTTTAAAAACATCTCCATAACTACAAACAGCACTTCTAAATCACTTCCACTTTGTATGCATGACTTGAGGAGGTGGGTGGCACCCTGAAATTTAACTGTGTAGTCATAGCAACTTGACCAAATAAAAGTTGTCAGCCCCTCTTCTGTTCCTTGGCTTGGACACAAATGTATTCCTCAAGATAAACTATAGCAGTGAATAAAAGTAAATGGCTGCATATTTCTCTACTGATCTTACCAATTCTTATCAGTTTAACAAAATGATGTAACAAACAGTACATAAAAGTGCAAACAGAAAATGCAAGAAGTTAAAAGGAAAATAATCATGTAAGAGTGAGAAAGGACATTACACTGTCTAGCCCCTTCCCCTGGCCAGCAGCAGGTTCCATCATACTTTTTTCAACACAGCTCACTCTGAGGATCCAAAAAAAAAGTGCAAGGATCATTTACCAAAAGGCATGTAAAAATGTCAGCTAAAACTGTGTGAAAAGGTGTGAAAAACAGCTTGAGAAAACACACACTGTATCATCTTATTACCCAAATTATCATTGGACATATAATAAAGTAACAACTCCAATGTAAATTTCATTTCAAAGATGATGGGCTAAGAAGCTTCTCTTAATTCACTTCCTCTGCTACAAACGTGCCTTGTCTCTTCTTGGTAGATTGCACTGATACTTGCTGATACACAGTTTATGCCATAACAGACATCTTCCAAATTTGGCCTTTATAGAGGAAAATACCTCTATTACATCTGCAGATGAAATATGAAAAGGATCCCCAAGAAGCACGCCTCAGTTGCACATGAAACCCCTCTTGTGTAATCATTTTACTTCTTGGGGGTTGAAGCCTGTACATGCGTAGGATATAGGAACACAATGTTCTTTTTCTATCACGTGCACCAAATCAGTATCTATTCTAAATATGCCCTAAATAAACACTCATTCTGCTTAAGAGTTACCTCAATATTAAATTACTTGCACGCAACCCAAAACTCAGGCAGGCATACATGCAACAGCTGGGAAGTCAAGTGCTCTCTCTCGCAATCAGAACACTTTTCATCAGACTGGAATGTTGCTTGTACTGCCCACTACCCAGCTACTTATCTTGGAATTTCAAAACAAAACTCATTAGATTTTATTATTTTTCCTTGCACAACAGTCCCGATCATTCAAAGCTGCTGTTGTGACATATGACAATATTGATTCTATTCCACAGCTCTGTATTTTCATCTTTGCCTTTGATTATCAGGCAAACTCTCTCTTTTCTAATCTTATGCATTGATTTTTTTTATCAATCTCTAGCTGCTGAGAAGAAAAAGTTAACAGAGGTTTCAGTGAAAACTTCTGTTTACATTTTTCTATTTGGCTGTTTTGACAGAATGAGTGTTTTTTCCATGTTAAAGGGGATTTTTGACCACGGAAGTTGATGTATACAAGCTCCCAAATGACCATTCATAAAATAAAAAAATAATCTCTTAGGCAATAACTTTCTGTTTAATTCTCCTAGAGAGTTATATGACTAAATGAGTAGCGATGACATTGTTGTCATATTAGGTATTTAAAACAACTGATTGAGGAAATCAAGTAATTTAGTTAAAACAACAATCTATAAAAAGGTTGAATGTTCATCTTTGCCACCAGTAACTGATCCTCCTCATATCCCAACCTCCATTCACTGCTTTTCCTGTCAAGCAGTGGTCCTTCCTGGAGTTCCACCTTTGGTCAGCAACTCTCTTACTTGAATGTAAGTTAACAAATTAGGAGCAGATAATTTTTACGGTCTGAGCGGTTACTTAAAATGGATGCTTCTTCAATGATGAGTGTGCTTAAAATACTATTTTCAATCAACCTGACAGACTTATCACTTTATTACACTGGGTTTCAGATATACAAAGTACACCTTTATTTTGCCCACTTTTCTTCAAAGAAGGAACAATTTTTGAACAAGTTTACGCAAGAAAGAAAGACCACTAAGATGTCTAGACAGACCTTCCCCCTTCCTCTTCCTCCCTCCTTTCCCATCCATCAGTAGCTCAGAGCAGTAGCTACAAACTGATGACTAATGTTTAACCACCATAATCGCTCCCAGGGGACACAACACAGTGGCTGTCGCTCAGAACAAGATTTATCTCATGGCTGCATTCAAGGCAGTTTCTCTACCCTAGTTCA
>NW_010391156.1:73784-77013 GCF_000710305.1 Buceros rhinoceros silvestris | reverse complement strand
ACAAAATAAAAATCTTTGAAGACAAGACATTAAAAATGCAGGAAATTGCTCGGCCCAGTTAGACAATCAATACCCTCTCTCTACAGATAATTTCTAGTCATATACTTTGAAAACCCTGAAAATCAGTTTATGTATATTTAATTACTTTTTTTCACTTTAACTCACTTGGAGGAAATAAGGGTATCCTAATAGTTATGCAGTTGAAGCTTTTTAAGTTGGGGAAGGCTTAACTGATCTTTTTCAATTGCTGTAAAAGGCCAGACACATACGTATCTTTTGCATACAGGAGGCAATATGTCAGACAGCAAGTAGTACAGGTACAGCTTCATCCAAGAGATGAACATGTGTGAACAGACTGATCTGAAGCACTGTGCAAAGAACTATAAAATCAACTGCCTGGAGTCAAAACAGCATAACTCAAGTAGATTTTCTTCCCATTTATAATCATAATAGCACTTGCAGTGCTGGTGTACTTCTCTAATCATGTGCTTGGACTATTTACGCGCACCTCTGCAGGATTCCCACTCGTGCCTCCGCTCCATCTCACCAGTTCTTGCTTCCTTTTTGCTAATGCCATGTGGCTTCCAGCTCCACACCTCCTTGTTAAAGCCAGTTCCATGAATTCAAAAATATAAAATAGTCTTCTTAACAACAGTTTAATTTCTTTAAACACTGTATTTTGACCTTTTCATTTGATATCTGTAAACCAGAATTTTGGGTCATGTTTCAGGCTTCTCCTTCTGTCTTAAGAAGCAGATATTTTCTTAAGTAAAAGGAGAATTTAAGTAACCACTTGATATCAAAAGCTAGAGCTGTAAGAAAAAAGCACTCCATATTGCATTACTGAGTTCTGTCAACATCGCAGTTTCTTACAGCTTCTTTGTTTAAATAGCCACCACCTCTCTTCCAACTTGCTCTGATTTTGCTCCTTTCCCTCAATCTTTTCAACTGTTCCTAGTAAATGCTTAAAACCATTCTAACAAAAATATCTATGCTGCTTCAATCCTGGTTTGTAAAGATCTTCCTATCCTGATTTCCATTCCTCCTGCAAAACAGAATCCATCTTGAAAATAATAAATGCAGCAAAGATAAAAGCTGAACAATAATCTTGTCATCACTTAAAGTTTTTCAATTTTTTTTTTTTAAACAGATCAAGACACATATACAAAACCTGAACACTTCTATAGTGACTACAGCATTTTTGATATACTGATTTTTATAGCACCTATCAATTACCAGAAGACAACACAAAGCTGCCAGCTTTGGACTGTATGTGTGTATATATATGCACATAACGTTTTATATAGAATACCATCTTATATATATTGCTGTCAAAACAACCTCAGTATTACATATATAACATATATACAGTTATCACTCTTCAACAGAATGGCTGAAATAGGTGCGATCAGAAGTCTGACAATTTCTTATTAGTTTTATTTATAAAAATGTTACTTTTTTTTGAAGCACAATTTGTCTAACTTTAAAAGAGCAGAGAACTGGTCAGAAAACTATATTAAAGTGCATTAAGAAGAGTGTGCATTAATAAGAGTGTGACCAGCAGGTTGAGGGAGGTTCTCCTCCCTCACTACTCTGCCCTAGTGATGTCACATCTAGAGTAGCACGTCCAGTTTTGGGCTCCGCAATTCAAGAGAGACAGGGAACTACTGAAGAGAGTCCAGTGGAGGCCTATAAAGCTGATTAGAGGACTGGAGGAAAGGCTGAGAGACCTGGGTCTGTTTAGCCTGGAGAAGACAAGACTCAGAGGAGATCTTACCAGTGCTTACAAACATCTAAAGGTCAAGTGTCAGGAGGATAGGACCAGGCTCTTTTCATTAATGCCCAGTGATAGGACGAGAGGCAACTGGCGCAAACTACAACACAGGAAGTTCTGTCTGAACGTAAGGAAAGACTACTTTATTTTGAGGATAACAGAACACTGAAACAGGCTGCCCAGAGAAATTGTGAAGTTTCCTTCTCTGGAGACCTTCAAAACCTGATGCGACCCTGTGCAACCTGCTCTAGACAAACCCGCTTTAGCAGAGGGGTGTGGACTAGATACGGTCCCTTCCGACCCCTAACATTCTGTGATTCTGTAAAAGGCTTTGAAAAAAGGGAATCAATAGTTAGCTGAATCCTTGAGTCAAGAGCGTGGCTTCACGCTTCATCTCAAGTGACTTGCTTATAACCACGTAAGTTTGTAGCAGAACTGATCTATGTTCCTTGATCTATTAAATCTGCCTCAACTATAACTTCTTCAGACAAAAAGAGTTCAGACTTCTGTGCTACATATGACTCAAAGCAGGAATAGTAGTATCCATGAAATTCTGAAAAGCACTTTACAATGTTTAGGACAGTTTGGAATGAATGTAGAAATACACAACCATATTTTAAGGAAAGTATCAACATGCATGCCACCTGCGCAGTGTTTACCGCTCCATTGAGGGTAAAACCCCTGTTGCTCTGCACTACATGATCTAGGGTAGTGTCCTGGGTCCAACATGGTGGAACCGGGTGCTCTTCTGTTGTCTGGCTTTCTTCTTCCCAGAGAGCTGTGGTTCTCCCAAGCTTCCGGGAAGGAGAACACGCCTCCGTGAATGAAGTCATAAAAGGAGGCAGGGGAGAAGACTTGACACCATTTTGCCATCTTTGCTTTCCCCCTCTCTGCTCTATCTGCCCTCCTCTCTATCTCGTCTGCGCTGCTACAGATATGCTGCGCAGGACTCTGTATCTTACGCCCTCGGACTGGAGAGAAAGACACGTCCAAGACCTGCTAGTTCCCTGAAGCAGTAAAAGACTCCTTCTGCAACATGGGTAGGACCTTCTCCGTTTTCTGCCGATTGCCGGCGGGGGTGGTCTAATGAACTGTCTAGCCCTGATGGATGGACCCAGCAGTACGCCTTATCCCTGCAGCGGATGAAGTAGCCCCTACACGCAGTGGAATTTGAAGATATTCCCTTAAGACGCGACCTGGCTGGCCCGCGGCGCAGATGTGTGGGGGGGGAGTCCGGAAGCAGGGTTCCTCCTCGGCAGAGGTCCCTACAGCCACCCCAGAGGAAAAGAGTTCTATTTGCATGAAAGGTTTGCCTCAGGAGAGAACCCCATTATCAAGAGCTTTGCGCAGATGAATGGACTACGGGCGGACTTTTGCCCCGCCCCCCCCCAGCGTGGTGAGCCATGGTGGAGTGAAATTTGTAAGTGGCGGGGATTGCCCGATCGAGATGTATTC
>NW_010391156.1:26805-73660 GCF_000710305.1 Buceros rhinoceros silvestris | reverse complement strand
CCTCCCTTTCCCAGTCCGATTTTTACTTCAAGGGCATCTGTCTTAATAAATGTTCCTGCTTTTATCACTCATATATGTAGCCTGTGTTATTTCCTTAGCCCGAAAAGCCTAATGAGCTGACTAAAGCTCTTACCAGTACCTTTAATGAGCATCAAAATTTTGTGTGTGTGTTTTGGCAGGATTCCCAGCTAAAACACACCAGTCCGTCGCATCCTTTCGGTACGGGGAACAGACCCCTTTTCAAACTGCGACAGGTAGTTGACATCACAGGCTCTGTTATGTGTAGGGGTTTTGCCTGTGACTAAGAGCCACTTGAACACTCAGAGTGCAGAAAAATGAAACTGATTTGGGGAAATTAATTCAAATTGTGCCTACACATTTAAATTACCAAGCATACTTAATTTTGTCCTAGGGTTCCTTAAAAATAGTTGCTGGTAAAACAGGGTTTCAGCAACTCTCAATCTTATCAAACAGGGGTTATAGCTCCAGGAACTTTTGTCAAAGACAACCTTTCAGGTGCTGGGGGATATCTAGTAACAATTAAAAACCAAAACAAAACACTACAGCAAGCATGACTACCTCAAGACAGAAGTCACAGAGAGCATTAGGAAAACAGACTGTGAAAGACTGAGCAAGCTTCACTTTCTCACATGTGAAAAGTGAGGAAAAATACATCTGTCCTCTCTGTTGTTGAGTTTGGACCTGTTTGCTTTCCTTCTTCCAATTCTCTCATTACATGCAGATTCCATACTGATGTGAAAAACTTGAAAGACTGTTAGAGGCAATGCCAGCAGAGAATAGAATACTGCTAACCATCCTGGGCTAAGTCAGGGGAATGGTAGATGCCTTCTCCTGAGAACACAAGGAAGGTTGCAGAGAGCCTCTGCCCTGAAAACCCCACCCTGAGCAGGATCATCAAGAGCTAACAGCTCTTCCTTGCTCTTGCCAAACACTGGCAGTTTTCCACAGAAGGAAATTGTATTATCACGCCTGGAAGGCGAATTGCATGCTCATGTACTCCCGATCCCATCACAGGTATCGCTATCCCTGAACTGGCAGCAGACAGAGTCCAATTGATTCAGAAGCATTTGAGACTGACTACAGACCAAGCCAATTTACTCTCCTTCATTGCTGACAACTCCTGCCTCTTTGACATGGATGGGCAAACTTGAATATTTAACACTTGCAGCACTGGATCTGACTTTCTGCTTCAGTCAGTATCTCAGTGGATTAACTGGGCGCAAGCTGGAAGCTCCACGTCATGGCTGCTTTTAGCGCAGATCAGTGCGTGTACGCTAAATGGTGTACACAACATTCCCTGCATTGGTACCTGTCCCACATACATTTGTGTCTACCCATCCTCTCCGCACCCACACAGCATGCTACACAAATATTTATATGCTTTGCAAACATGCAAAGATTCTGACTCCCACTGTGGGCTTTGAATGCTTTTTTGACTTTCAAGTGTCATTGTTTAGAGCTATGTTTGAACTCCCCACCTTGAAACTGCTATGTTATGGCCCTAAAGAGGCCAGACAAATCCCTCCAGCTATGAATGATGAATCCATCACTTTGGAGATGTGTGGGAATGCTACTGAAAATTTGGAAAAATAACTCCTTAACACCAATGTAGCATTAAGAAGCAGGCATTTTCTTATCAGCGCCAGGTGTGAGGGGTGTTATCTTCCCCAAATCTCGCACCCTGTATGCTGCCCCAGCCAGAGCTAATATCACCCGATTACATGTATATTCATTATTTTCCCCGAAATAATCATATATTCAAAAACTAATAATAATTTTGCATAGCTATTATGCATACAACTTGAGTATCAGTCTCCAAATAGCTTAGCTCTCACTTTCTCTTCTGTCTTGTCTTTTTCTGTACCATAGACCTGTAGTTCAGATTTTTTCTCATTCCTTTCCCAGACTGCCAAGGTTTTCGTATCTCTATTGTACACACTAGTATTTACAGGGTAATATAACAGGAGAGTCTAGGTCTCTTCTGGGTTCCAAGCGGCTCATCTAATATTTCCTTAAGCTTCAGTATTAACTTTTCTTCTAAATGTGTCAACAATATGAGAAATTGGAGGCCCCCAGCCCCACTCTGTGTTTTTGTAATGACACTAAGAGCAAGTGCTACAGGAAAGAGGTATAGCACAAGGGCACGAATTTCTGCTGGAAGAAAGGAACATTTCAACAACATTCACTGAAACCTGTCAAAATTACTTAACTTTAACTTTCAGTCACTGCAATGGAGATGACTCACAATTAATCAGATTAGCACTGAAGGTAGCTAAGGTTCCCCTTGCAGTTTACAGGATTCTCAACATGCAGCATTATTGTTTCAGGCCATTCTCATACAAATCAATGTTTGGATCAGTACTTGATGAGAAGTCCCTAGGAAACATGTAGACAAAGGACAGTATAGTTTGTAGAACAAAACCAGGAGCACCTCCGATCCATGAATAGATTTGTACAGCATTTCAAAGCAGGAGCTGTTAATAACACCGTTTTCCATCTGAGTTCACCTTATTGCTTCTTTATAGGAAGAACAGGAAATAAAGCTACGGTACAAGCCAGCGTTTCATAATTTCATATCATAAATTAATTTGAATGAAATGTCTTTTAAGGGCAAATTCTTTAAGTAACGGTTCTGCATCCACTTGCATTTCGCTTTAGAGTCATATCCAGCCACTCTTCAGCATCCTCTTCTGGGAGGTTAGGCCCCACTGCTTCCAGTTATGTGACCCAGACACAAGTGGGTTTTGTAGCTGTAAAAATTTCTCTTTATGAAACTATGGTACTAAAAGCTTGCAGCTAGACAGGATGAACAAGGCAAAAATAAAATAATGTGTATTGAGCACCCACAGAATAAAGAGAAGAATAAAGGATGTTGTAAGTCCCTCTAATCCAGTTTTCTCAACGGGTGGTATTAAAAAAAAACCCACTCATTCCTACAGAATCTTCCTGGATTTTCTAAGTTTGTTAGCTGTCTCTATCGCACCAGGAAGCCTCTGATCTCTCACTCAACAGGCTATTTCTATCCTGGTATCTCTGAAATTTTTTATGCTTTCTTGTGGTTCATTCTTTAGGTTGTCTGTCAAAAGTAGTAAGCAGCTGTAATTAAACATGTTCTTACAAAACTCCATACTGTTGCCTCAAAAGACTATTTTCCCTGTGACTTTCCCCTCTGCTCAAGAGACAAATATATTCATCCAATTAGTCTTCAGTTCATTGATTCGGCTAGAACAGGAGATATAAATCCTTACTTTGTCTACAAATGAATGAGATCCTTGAAGCATAGCAGTTTTATGAAGATATCAGATCAACATCAGGAAAAGGAATTTGAATGTCAGAAATTACTAACAAATGAATAAAGAACTAAAAACATCATTATACTACTGTATAAATCCATAGTTTGCCTATACATTGAATAATCTGTGCATTTCACCACCTTAAAAACTCTACAACTGGCTTGGGAAAAGCTAGAGACCAAATCTGAGCAAAGCTATGAACTAGCATTCACACAGCAATTATTGAACAGACTAAGGTTATTCAGCCTGGTGAAGATTATTAACAGAATCAAAAACATAAACATGAGTAATCGTTGTTCTCAGATTCAAGGACTTGGAACATGAACTGAAATTGGCAAGTAGGAGTTTCAAAATAAAGGTTCATTGTTTCTTCTGGCAAACATTTCTACAGTTTAACTGTGCTTTCACTACGTATTCCGAATGTTTACATGGGCTCAAAAAGTATTGAAGAGATTCAGAAGAGAAATCTATTAAAGACTTAAATATAAAATTGCTTTCGGCTCACAAATGTCTAGGCCACTGTCCTGGTTTGAGCTAGGACAGAACTGATCCTGTTCAGTGATTTCACTTTCCAGCTCAATCTTTTCTAAGCGACAGCACTGTATGAAGTTAAAGGTGTATTTTCACAGACAGTGTCTGCTCCTAGAAGTGATAGCGCTGGATGTTTACAGTTACTGCCAGGGGTTGGAGTGCAGAAAGGCTCTGGATTATACTTGCTCCTGTGCAGACCAAGGTCACTGATAAATCCTGTGTGCCACGGTGGGGGAGCAGTAAGTGAGAGGCTGTGCCTGCAGGGAGGAGTGGACAGAAGAGGTGACCCTACAAGGATGACACCAACAAGGTGTTTCATTCCATAGACGTCATTCGGTATAAAGCTGAGCTATCACAAGGGTCAAGCTCTCTTCAATGACCAGTGCCTGAGGACACTTTCCATTCTAACTTCGATCCCAATCAGTGAGGTTCCAGAATCCAGCTCCTGCATTCAGTTCTTGTCTAACGCCAAGTTCAGTCAAGCCTTCCCCAGTGCCTGCCCCTCAGCACTAGTGGTAATAGTGATGTGGTTGCCCTCAGGCGGTTGGATTCCTATTGGCGTTGTATATATTTGTGTGTATACATATACATAAATATGTACATATTTGTATACACACATATATTTGATATATATACACACATGTATTCATATAATTATTATATTCATTAAAGCAGTTTTAGTTTTCTTTTCCCAATCTGTAAGTCTCTCTCCCTCATTCCCTTTCTCTTCCCCTTTGGGAAGGGGGAGGGGTTAACACAGAGCATCTGTCATTCATCTAGCAGCCAGCCCAGACCTAACCCTTGACAGTCTCTGATCAGCAATTGCTAAGAGAGTATTCGGGGGAAATACCAGTCTATGGTTACTTGCTCTTGTATTCTTCCCTAGGCACCTACTGCTGGTGACAACATACAGTGCCAGATAGACTTGTGGCAATTTTCAGCTGGTCAGGCACATCTACATACTGCTATACACGTACTGATACTCTGTTCAGCATATTGACAGGGATATCCCAGCACACAAACGTGAAGCTTGGACCTTAAGGAAGTTTGATATTAGAAAGTTATTTTGTAATTTATCAATCTTTTTAGAAAAAAATAATCTTTATCCTGTTTGAGAAGACAAAGTTGTTTCCCACCAAGTTCTGTTAACTGCTACTGCTGCCTAGTTTAACTTCCTTTCCTTTTAACATAGCAGTTCTACTAATCAGTAAATAATTTCAGAACATGAATAATTTAAGAAAAAGGAAGCAACCTTTCTGCCAATTCAATTACCTTTTCTTTCTTCTCATTTGAAATGTTAGGATTTTTTCCCATGCTCTATCTATGCTGATATTTTCCCATGCTCTATCACTGTCATATGATAAATGAAATTAAGGGCATACAACAGCTACTTTACAGGCTAACACCCTGGGCAGCTGAAGTGGCTGAAAGTTAGATCAACACAAGGATCCACCTTACAAAGGTCACTACCTGTAGAACATAAGCTAACTGCATGCCCAATCCAAATGACATAATTTTTGGCTTTTATTATTTCAAGGCAGACTTTGAAACGCATTGTTAAAATCATAATTACCATATCAAATCTAAACAGCATTTTTGTCTGGCCAAGATCTGCCTAGGTATAATTTTTCACAACCAGAAATATGTCATTAAGCAGGCAGAGCATTAACCACATTCCACAGCGACAGTGCAATATACAATAAATATCCCTCGGTACTGTAATCAAATTATCTTGCTGACACCAGGAAAAGTCCGATGAAGCACAGTACAGTTTACCTTTGGAAGGAAGTAATATGAAACTCAGACTTCTAGTTATTTCAAGGTGTTCTCTCTTTTCAGGGCTTTATGACAAGACATTTTTTAGTACAGCAGCCTACAGATCGTCTAACTGGTGAGGTTTCCTCATGGTTTTAAACTACTCTTTTTAGAAATTCAATTTGTCTTAAATTGGTAAAAACTGTACTTGGAAGTTCAGAGTTTCTCATCCTTGAAGAACAATCATATTTTCTTATATAAGCATTAAAGACCTATAAAATCACAGCAGAAAGTTACTGTCTGTCTTACTGATGAAAGGCAAAGGAAATAACCTTCATGGTTGAGGTCACATTATACAGTGTGCTTTCATGCGTGTATCTTTATTTTACTCTAACAATTACGGATTTCCCATCTTAATTCTGTATATTTGATAATTTTTCAGGAAGCTCACATCTGAGTTTCCCAGGCTGTAAAAGTTGGCCCTCCAGAGTGTTCCTAAGGGAGCAAGTGCCAAGGACAGAGTGCAAGGTTGAGGGTTAGCTAGGTTACAGGACCAGAACGAATGCAAGTCAAGTCATGATGGTGCTTTACCCAGACTGTTTGGTGCTTTCCTCAGGTGTGAATAAAGGGACAGTACAGGGAAGACAACATGGAAAGTTCTCATACACGACAACTGTCATTAAAACTGACCTTTTAGCAGTCTAAGGAACCGTTCAATATTAGAAAGCATTTATGTGAACTCTGTTCCCGTCCTGAAATATCACTGTACTTACTTTCACAAAGACAAATTTTTTTAGGTGTGAGAAGTTAAATCAATAAACAGAAAATCTGAAAAAATTATTTGCACTAATAATCATCTGTGTGGAAAAACGTTCACAGATACAGTTTACAACTCAAGAGTTTAACATAAAAGATTTATCCAAACATGCTTTATAGCCAAATAAACACATAGTGAAGTCTCTTTCGTGAACAAGTCGAAACCATATATATTTATTAATTACTAGCAGGGATCCTCAGCTCAATCCAGGTTTAAGTCATACTTTAAAAACTGACTCTGCAAAGCATGGTAACCTGAAACTTCTGCTAATTTCTTTATCACAAAAGATGTCAAACGTCTTGCAGGGTTGAGTAGGATGACTTTATTTCAAAAAGTATCAACGTCAATGGCTTTAATTGTCTCAGATGAGATGTATGAGATGAAAACATAAGGAAAGTGCCACAGGAGTAACAAAGATTTGCCTAAAATGTAGTTACTCCACAATAATCTAAAAGGCAATACAGATTAATGTGTATGGCATAAGATTTCCCACCATACCAGTTTGTATTCTATGTGGATTTACTGCATTACTTTTTGAACATGCTATCTAATTAAAGATGCCTAGATACTACGCTGTTCATTATACTGTCTTTGAATGAAGTACAGAAAGAAGGTAGTAAAAAATAGCAGTGAAGGAAGGTAGTAAATATAAGCCTTCACATAAGAAAAGAGACAGTTTGAGAAATGAGTGGGTTTTATTGCAGCTTTGCCATTATATTAATGCATGGCAAGTGTTTAAATCCATAAAGTTAAGCACTCAGTTCCTTGAGATCACAACGCTACTAAGGTTCATAAAATGCATCTGTGGATCTGAGCCACTGTTGACAAAGAAATTTTCCCAGTAGAGGAGCTAGTCTCTTGAGTTCACTATTTCACAATTGGTTGAAGGTGCGTGACTCATGAAGACTGAAATGAAAGCACATTAAAACCTAGAAGTTCTTGGGCTGTTAGCCAGACAATAAGCTGCAAATGCAGTTTCCCATGATGCTGCAGTACGAACCCATGTCTAAAGCAAGCCAGTCAGCCTAAACAGGTAGAGAGTACCAACAACCCAACTGCTCACAGAAAACTGCTGAGGCTTACAGAGAGATTTACTATTTACAACTCGTAGGTTTCTAAAGCACACAAATATATCACAGTACCAAGAGCTCAATAATGATTCCTTTGTGGAAATGCACAGCATCACTGTAAGACTTTGCTAGGTACTACAGTTAACATTGGTAAGGTCATTCTATTCCTCTTCGTGTTAGAGGCAATTTGGAAACTAGTTTTTGTGGAAGAAACTTGAGATATCTTCATTTTACCTTTGCCAGCCATGGTAAAGGAGAACTATATAGGAAGTACAGGAAGAAAATCTTGCAGCAAATAAACGAGCACATAAAGGATAACTTAAGCTGGTTTATGTAAATGAATGAAAGAAAATACTACTACCTTTGATGAGACTATTCGGTTATCTGGAAATCTCTGTGGAATGTATGCTTCAGTGCCTGGAGGGGGTTCACGATGCCCAACATAGATAGTTCGACTGTCCACCCAATTCTCTTCTCCAGCACACTACGGGGGGGGAAAAAAAAAAAACCCCAGTCATCATGTCTCAGTTCACTCAGGATTACTGCAGTAAGATGAGTCACACAGAATTAATCAATCATGTGTCTGTTCATCAATGCATACATAGCCATCAGTGCATGACCCTTCAATACCTCTGTATAATCTCAAGACCCCTAAAACACATAAAACTAGGTCAATTGTTAAAACTCTGCCTTAATTGCACTGTGCTTTTCCTTAAGGCACTAAAAAGGGAATCCATGAAAATTACTGACTTTTTTGTTTATAACCAAAAAAAGAAGAATGGCTTAAGATTTTCTCAGTCAAATTAGATAATTAGTAAATGTTTCTGTGGTTGCTGCTCATTTTACCACCGATAAAGATCAGTGGTGATTAAAATATTTATATACATGACAAGTATATCTCATTTTTAAGATGAGCCAGTCATAACTAGGTAGTTTATTTGCAGCAAAGTGAAAGCCTGTGCTCTCTGAAATACTAGCAATAACAATAACTATTATCACCAGCCATGAACAAGCTTAGAGAATTTTAGATTGCCAGGAAAAGACCTCAGCTTGTCAACTCAGATTCCTTTAGAAAAAGCTGTGTCCACAAGTAAGAAAAAAAAACCACCTAGGTGAGCCAAAGTAAAATGTTCAGATATTCGTACCATGAAACCCACCACACTTACAGCTTCTCCAAAATTAGCACTATGATTCCTATTCACTGTAAAAAAGCACAGATCACCATAGAAAGTATTTATGTAAAACCAAAATGAACTTTTTTTTTTAGAAATAGGACTTGGATTACAAAATTATCACCCCTTAGTTGATAGTTCTACTGATTTTTTTATCCACCATATGAAAAATTTCTCAAGTACAGAATACATTACTAACACTTTGTCCTTCTGGGCTTCTCCCTGGGAAGCCCAGGCACCAGCTCTTTTAACATTATCATTAGATCAAATTTGAAGCAATTTAAATATGCAATCAATTTAAACTGAAAAAACTCTGCTTTATGTTATAATAATGCATTTACACAGATTTCTATCAAGCATGTTAGAGAGAAGCTTCTTTTCTGCATCTTCAGCAGCTACATCTACTTAATCTATTTAATAACTCCCAAAAGTCACAGTGCTACTTAGCAAACTAATACCAAACAAATGCCAAGATCAGTTTGGTGGTTAACATAGCCATATCACTCCCCAAAGCAGCTGGATGTAGCTATGCAGTTCTCGACAACAGAGGAGAGTTTAATCATATGGACACGGTATCTTTTTTCTAGCCAATCTTGTTGTCAAATGTACTGGGTTCATTTACTTTACTAGTATAGACATGGCTAATAAGTCTAAAACAAAATTTAGTTCTCAAAAAATATTCACCCTAAGATTATCCTCATCAGTTCATTACTCTACAATTATTCTGAAGTGCAACACATACGCGAAGAACAAATTATTAACATAAATTGTTGAAGTATATTTATAAAATCTTGCAATATTTTTGCAAACCTGGAGCAGTTAAGCTTATAAAACAGTTATCTATATGACATGCATAGCTTTCTTAGGGGTGAGAGGAAACATCAAAAGTATACAAAGAAAATCTACTTAACTTAGACTATTAACCACAGAATAGCTAAGCAGTCATGAAGTAAAATGCAAAGTGAAAAAAGAGGTTTAAAGAAAAGCAATTTCTACTGTCCCAGACATTTATGCTGGAAATACTTAAAAAGGATCCTAAATCATTACTAATCCTTGCACATTACAGAGAAATGAAGACATTATGTTCAGAAGCTACCACCGAAGGCCAAAATTACACAACTATGCATAAAACAAAGTTTTTCTTCGCCATTTTATATGTCATTCAATATTCAATAATTTGAAAGAGTCACTTAGATATCATACAAATGCCAGCTACCTATAAATGAAGTAAAAGTGACAGCCATAAGACACACCAACGGCGTAGTCATAGCTTATGCTAAACTCCATAACTATCCCTGATTCAGTAGGAGCACACATGCAATATTTCTCACACATCAGATTGCTCCAGCATAGACATGAAATTAGGATGTCAATCATTTTAAAAGCTACGCTGATTTTCCAGCTAGAGAAATCTGTCCATATCACTGATTGGACTTGTCAAAACTCAAAAAGCAAATGGTAATTCAGCCCATTTATGAAGAACAGGTAGCATTCTTTCAGCAAGGGAAAATATTTTGGAAGAAAATAAAGCAATGAAAATGTTTCCATATTCCACCTTCCTTCTACGCCAAGAACATAATGTGGTATGTTCTATCATTTTATTGGAACACAATGCACTTGAATGTCCAATGTACACAAATGATTTATTGACACTTGGGCCATCCTAGAAATGCAAGAGACAGTGAGATATTCCTGAGTAAAAGATTAAATTATACAATGTTTATTATTTTTTCATTAGAAAGAACATTTCAGACAAAAGTAACACAAAGATTACTCCTGATAGAGTTAAGTGCCTGAGTTCAGAGATGATTGTGTAAGAGGCTATGAATCTTTGAACATCAAGAAGAAATCCCTTGGCTTCTCCTTCCCTCTACACAGGTCCAGACTGACGATTTCTCTTATATTTATTAAGAGCCAGTCGGAGACAGCTTGACAGGGATACTGCTAGTTCAGAAAAAGCCTTTAAGTTTCACAGTATAAACTGATCATCATCATGACTCAGTTAAAACAGTCTTCTGTTAAATTACCTATCAAGCTAAGTACAAATGATAGAGCTCTCAACAGCATTCTCCTCTACTGCTACATGTTTTTAAAGGTCTGATGGCCCTCGAGTACTGTGTTGATACTAGCTAAACCAACTTAAGGTCACAACCTGGAATTCGTATCCCTAAAGAAAGGCTCTATAAAATTACTTTAAACCTCGATATAAAATCGAGACAATCTCGTCTGTTAGTTTAATTTGATCCAGTTTTATCATGAATTGGTAAATTCACCACAGACGTACAAAACCATATCTAACTTAGTTTTAACTGTCAGCTAGCTCAGAACATCATCTATTTTTCTGTGTGTGAAAATTCAGCAGGGAAGAGCAAGGCCATGTTTTTCAGTGCAATGCAAAAAGGAGCAAGAATTCATTACTCAGTACAACCACAAGGAAACTCTCTCGCATAAAGCAGAAAGAGATGCATTTAGAAAAACAGCAGTATAAGTCAGGACGCATGAGACAGAGAAATCAAAACGCACGAGCTACATGTTTGGTAATGCTAACCTATGCAGTCACACGTGTTGATCCAACAAGTCTTTTAGTGTTCAGGTATTGCCCATGAGAGATCACTTACAGAATGACTCCAGAGTAACAGAAAAAAGCAATCTGATGCTGCTGCCAGAACAATGAACTATATTCACTTTAAGTTATATTACTTAAGCCCATTAAGGATATGTCCAAGAAACCATAAATAAACCTTAGCATCATCCGCTTCTATTTATAGTACAAAGCTCAATGTACTGAGACCTAGTTTCATTGGCACATCAATAAAGAAGGATTACTTAGCTTTTACTCTTTCAAGTAGGGTCAGCAACATAGAAAGCAAAGATCAGCAAAAGACTAAGTCATCTTTATGTAACACTTAGAGCCAGTTAACAGGATTACATCTTAATGAATATTTGAACTAATACATGCACATAGCTGATTTTTCTGATTTAAAAACCCAAAATGAAATTAACTTGAAATTTACCTTCATACTCCTCTGCTAATTTTTACCCACTTTAATATATATTATCTGGAAAGACAAGGGAGTTAGTATTTAGCAGGTGACAGCAAAAGGATGATAGAAAGATGTTAGCAGTAGCTGCTGGAAAAGTAACTGACCATGAAGGATTCCAAGTCCTTCCAAGAATTTTTAGTAAATAGATTCAACTTAACTTAGAAATCAATGGAAACAATCAATGATATTTCCCTACTCTCCATCTGAACTAGTAATTTGGGCACAATTAGTAGCAACAATCTTTGGTTCAAAATTATATTCACTCTCTAAATAATGTAAACACAGACACTACTAAAGTTAATATTCATTAAGTACAGCCTAAAACTCAGCTAAAATATGACCTGGCCAGGCTGTAAGTTCGCTTTGTTGAACAATTTTCTCTCCTTTTTTGCTAAATATTTTCTCATAAAGAGTCGTAAATGGACAGTGCACTCTAACCACAATGAATTCTCTGCATCAGCTATAGCCTTTTTTTGCCCAGGCTATAACTCAAGCTCTTTCACACTTTACATGTGTGCAGGAAACAGCCTGGTGTTTCAATAAAACACTACTATTTGATCTCAATAAAGCAATTAGCACCATTGTTAAAATAGCACACTGAACACAGCTGCTCAAACACTTTGGAGTTTTAGGATAATGGATACTAACAATCCTATTATCACTTAAAATCTGCGTGAAGAACTAATGATGCACAGTGTGAAAAAACCTCTCCCTCATAGAATATCTGCTCCTAACTAGACACATTAGAACAGCTCTGCAATAAAAATGCCCTCAATTTTGAATTTTTCATTTGGTGGAGAGAAACGACTTCAATATCCCAGGAAGCAGTAATTCACTGAAGTGGAAGGTAAAAGAATTCCTTTTTTTTTTAAAATATCATAAGCAGACTGTCTTCTTTATTTATCATACACTATTTACCAAACCATGAGATCATATAAACATACTTGTCTTCATTTGTCAAATGTACCAGGTACCTCTTCTTTTACACTTGATTCAGTGTCATTCTGCAAGTCAATGTGCAACCATCTCCCTATGCAAATAGCATGGTGTACAAATTTTTTCCTATCCTTTCCAAATCCAATCAAATCCACTGTCTTTTTAAAGGTAGATGTGATCTATAAACCATAAAAAGCAGAACCCCTCTAAAGAAATGAAAAAGTACATTTCCTGTAATTGCTAGCCAGTAAAAGAGATTAAGAATTTAAATAGCCCACTTTGGGGAGACAAACCAAACAACAACCTATTAATTTATTCCTCCGTGGAGGTAAAGGGTGAAATTCTTGCCCACTTAAAGGACCTTATTAAGATTTTAAATGTTAGGCAAACTCACTATGACCTATACAGACCACTTCAGATTTAAGTTTTGTTCACAGCATTTAATCAGCCCACCACATGAATGAACTAAAATCAGAATCAAGAGTAAATACAACTTTAACAGCTGTTAAGATTGGTTTCATATGAGTATAGAATGGCACAGAAAATAATTCATACAAAATTATCAGAAATTCCCTACCAAGGTTTTAACCTGAAAAATGACTGCCTCAGTATTAGGTACTGTAAACAAAGTAAATTATTTCATCCACCTATAAGCCATACGGACACATGCCATTAAACACTAATTTAATGGAATAACAAAATGCAATACTTCAGAGGCAACCACAAAAAAAAACAAAACAAAACACCTCCCAGAAATTCCTATGACTAATTAACGCATTTCCTACAGGAGATGCTGCTGTCATGGGATCTGTTGCCTTAAAATGTGTTTGCTAAAACAAAATGCAGTACTAAATATTCTGTAGCAACAGTGTAAGTCTTTGCATGGAGATTTTCACCAGGAATGATACTTGGAAATAAAAACTCTCCCAATACAATTGCCTACAAATCACACAATGTTAGAATAGGTAGAGAGAAGAGAATCATAGAATCATTTAGGTTGGACCTTTAAGATCATCAAATCCAATCAAACCTAACACTACCAAGCCCACCGCTAAATCACATTGTTCCTCAGCACCACAACTACACATCTTTAAACACCTTCAGGGCTGGTGACTCCACCACTTCCCTGGGCAGCCTGTTCCAGTGCTTGACAACCTTTCTGTGAAGAATTTTTTCCCTAATTTCCAACCTAAACCTCCCCAGCATAACTCGAGATCATTTCTTCTCATCCTATCACTTATTAATTGGGAGAATGGACTGACTATCTGCCACGTAGTGATAAGAGAGCAGTAAGGTCTCCCTTCAGCCTCTTTTTCTCCAGGCTAAACAACCTGTACTTACCTCAGCCACTTCAAGAGACTTGAGTTCTAGACCCTTTACCACTTTCATTGCCCTTCTCTGGACACACTCCAGCACCTCAATGTCCTCTTTATAGTAAGGGGACCAAAACTGAAGCTGGTACTCAAGGTGTGGCCTCACCAGTGCTGAGCACAGGCAGACAATCACTTCCCTCCTCCTGCTGGCCACACTATTGCTGACACAAGCCAGTATGCTGTTGGCCTTCTTGGTTCTCTGGGCACACTGCTGGCTCATATTCAGTTGCTGTCAACCAACACCCCCAGGTCCTTTTCCACTGAGCAGCTTTCCAGCCACTCCTCCCCAAGCCCCAAGTGTTGCAGGGGGTTGTTGTGATCCAAGTGCGGGACTGGCACCTGGCCTTCTTGAATTTCATACAGTTGACCTCGGCCCATTGATCCAGCCTGTCCAGATCCCTCTGTAGAGCCTCCCTACCCTCAAGCAGATCAACACTCCTGCCCAACTTGGTGTCACCTGCTACTGAAGGTGCACTCAGTCCCCTCATCCATATTATTGATGAAAATATTAAACAGAACAGGCCACAGTATTCAGCCCTGGGGAACATCACTCACGACTGGCCACCAGCTAGATTCACTACCACTCTCTGGGCCTGGCTATCCATCCAGTTTATCTACTGAAGAGTATTGCCTGGACAAGCCAAAACCAGCTAGCTTCTCCAGGAGGATGCCGTGGAAAATGGTGTCAAAGGCTTTACTAAAGTTGAGGTAGGCAACAGCTGCAGCCTTACCTTCATCCATTAAGTGGCTTACCTTGTCATAGGAGATAGGCTAGTTAGAGAAGATAAACATTCTTTGACTTCAATTAGTTATTTTATTTATGAATCTCAAAAGTAAGTGATTAGAAGCAAAGCAGGGTATATCTTAAGTACAAAAAATGGTGCTAGGATGAGCATATCTCCTTATCAAGCCATATCTATAGCATTTGGTGGATCCTGGTGTTCTGATCCTTCTTTCCGTTTCCTGCATGTGCCTTGTGCATGCAGGCAGAAAAGGAAATGGCTTCATAGCAATAGGCTGCGTAACGTTCTGTGACATTGCTTGAAGTTGGAAAGCGGAAGTGCAGAAATACGGCATTGGAATCATGTAAAGTTCTTCAATCCACACTGCTTAGAACACACGTTAACACAACAGCAAGTATTCCAGTTTCTGTAAAATACCTAACAATTCTGTGTGCTTATTTAAGATAAATTTATCTCAGCCTTTCAATTCATGCCTCCTTGAGCACCATACTACGGATAAAAGGCTTTCCAAACTATCCTAATACCATTATATTCCAGTCATCTCACATCAGTTTGCACAGGGACATTCTAATACAGCACCTCATACAGTCCAATACTCCTTTCTGATTTTCAGTTTAGAGCATCATCTTTAATTCTATGTACTCGCTACTTGAGTGAGTTACTCGACTTCATGGATAACAAGGCCACTGACCTGTGTTCCTCCTAAAAATAGTTACATAATTCTTTGTTTCAAACATATAAAAACTAACCCGAGTTATTCAAGCAAGATTAAGATTTTTTACAAATAGTCAATTTAAACTCCAAGTATTGTTGACATAGAGGCCTATTTGATACAGCTATTTGTGATGCTTGTGCTTTCTCTTAAAGAGAAAAAAACTTGACTAGTTCCCCTGTTATTTCCATGAAAAGTAGTGGTAAAACTTACACAGATAAAAAGCCAGCTATGCCTTTCACACATGCTATCTTGAATCAATTTCAAGGAATCTCTGGGATGATGGAAAAGAGATAGATACATCAGATGTGTGAACTACTGGACAGCTAGAAAAATACTTTTGCTTCATCTTTTTTCCTTCCTCCCACTGTACCTGTTCTAACACATTTTGCTCCTTGCTGCTAGTGAGATAGAGAGATAGTGAGCCCCCTTTCATGTTTCTCCAATCCCAGTCAAGAACAGCTACATGGAAATCCTTTCACAAGTGTCTCACTTCCAATTAGAAAGGCAAATTAGAAGCAAGCTATACTGCAAATAGAAGTGGTATGAGAAGCTAGAAGGACAAGTGTCACAGAAGACACATGATATTTCACAGCCTTCTCACTTTAATTATAAATCAAGTTTATATCTAAGTAGGTTCAGACCAACAGCTGAAATTAAGGTTTGTGGAGAAAATTTACAGCTTACTTAGATAATAACAAAAGCTGCAAAACCACAAGAGCAATTTTATTTCTTTCAAGGCAATTAAACACCGCTAAGATTCAGAAGTGGTACCAGTTAAACTCAAAGAATCTTTTATAAAGAAATACTTTTAAATAGACAGCTGTACAGATACTTCAGAATGCAGGTTTGCTGGTTTTTTTTTCCCACTTTCCTAGTTCCCAGGAAATATTTACATTGGCAGTAATTAATCAGGAAACATTCCAAAGAGATCAAAATTTTCAGGTTAAATTTAAAAAAAATTTTACAGATTCTAAAGAAACAGGAGGACAGAGGGAGACAAGCAGCAGACTGCTTTCCATGTATTCAGAAGTGATAAAACCACAAATACACCATACTATTTCTTTTCTTTTACATGAAGATAATAAATTATTTTTAAAAATCAAGTAAAAATACCTGCTGTTAACCTTTTCAAAAGCAGAAGTTACTGCATATGAAGTCAATATACATCTGCAAGATTGACAAGATCAGATGCAACTAAAAGTCATTTGTAAGCGGTGTTCTTAGAGGAGCTTCAGGTTATTCAAAGGAGGACATTCTAAAAATATGCTTTAAATTTAGAGCAGTAAATTATTCTCCTATCAGCGTTCAGGTAAACACAATCATAACTGTCCAGAGTGACAACTTCCACAGACTTCTGCAAATAACGAACCTAATAGTCAGTTTACTCGTCTACCTTCTGTTCACTCTCGGAAGTGCTGCTCTTCAAGCAAGCACTAAACAAAACTGTATTTTTGTACTATACTTACCCTACCTGCTATGTCGGGGCAGGCTTGCCAGACTCTCAGGCCAAAATCATTCATGGCTACACCGAAATGAGAAAAGCCAAGGGAAGACAACTAAAAGGTATGGGCTTTCAGATGCTTCTTTACACTTAGTAAAAGGCCTGCTGTCGAAATGTCTCATCTTTATGTTAGCCAGTTTCTAAATTGTTCAGGTGAGCTATAAGAAAAAACATAGTTAACTATTGCACTTTGCAGCCTACTGACACACAGCTGAGCAGGTCTCTCTATTCCTGCTTTCACTACAGCAATATAGTGCAGTTTTCCCACCACGAAAACATCTTCCTTCTTTCTTGTTAACCCTTGTCATAATGTTTAAGCACAGAACACACGTTTACTGCAGGTAGTTAACTACTCACTACCCTGATAGTCAGTTCTCGTTAGAGTTTAAAAGGATTTTCATTCCTAAGTGGATTCAGAGCTAGTGAAACTATGATGCTGGCAGAAAGAAGGTGGGGCTACCTTGTGGTATATATTTTAACAGGTCTAACAATTCTTAAAATTGGTCTTGCAGGCCATTGAGTCAGTGACCAAAGAAGGTCCAAACACTGTCACAGGACAAACATGGTCATATGACCACATTCCATCTATAATACCTTATGTTACGTACTTGTACTGGAGATTCACCAAAATATTTATTGTAAATTCATTTATATCCCCTATATGTTTTTACATATTTAACTATTTATACTTAGCTGATATGGAACTACAGTTTAAGGAACAGTGGATTACTACTTAATACCTTTTGGGTTTCTTTTAGCTACACAGATAAAAACAGTAGCTATGCTACCACACATACTTGAGGTCATGCTGCAACCTTCTCAGACGCAAATAACTGAAAGAAAATGAGAAGGAGAAAACAAACTATCATATGGGTGCTACAGAAAGCAATACAACTAACGTAGTTACTCCCTGTAAGTCTTCCACCCATGTAAGGAGAAACCTAAATTCTCAGCAAAATTAGCAGGTGTCACATTTTGATAAATTTTCAAATTAAGATCTTGCTCATTTACTCCAGTTCCCAACTCAATCACCCTGACTAAGGCCAGACTCTATTGATCTACATAAGTACTCACAGAAATAAACAGGTAAGTAACAAATGACAAGCTTTTCCTGCATTACTGATAAATTTATCAAGAGCTTGGAAGACTGGCATCAGTCAAAACGACAATAGCCAAATTTCTACTATGAGTAACTATATTTTGCCATATTCCCTGCAGCGTAACTTCATTTCCCTTTCTTTAATATGCAACCAGTTTTGAAAGCTATGGAAATAGCCACATCTAATCCCATCTACATTATCTTGAAGACATCGTGTACTTTTAGTTGAAAAGTAACTTGGCTGTTCAGAATAACTGATTAATTGTGTATCATTGGAAGCTAACCAGCTTTTTCCATCTCCTTGCTTTTTCCTGCGCAACAGGACTAAATCCTTTGTTATGCAAATGCAGTTTGGTGAGCACCACCACACAGAGACACGAAGTTTGCTACAAGAAATTATCCTAACCACAGATATATGAAACATTTAACTTTCAAACTTCAAGCTCTTACATAATCATACAACAGTATTCCAGAACAGCTCTGGCACACTACAGAACTATAAAATACTAACATAGTACTTTTTCCAACAATGCAAAGCAATGCCTTATTTTTAAGTATTTCAGGAAAAAGAGCATGCCAATTCAATAAGAGCTCAAAGTGTATTTTACAGTTTTACCTCCTATCACACAGTTCTTGCTGATGAAATACCACATTCAATCACCATGCATAATAGTAAGTATCTTCTAAATTTTCCAAAAGTAGTAGGCATCAGGATCATCAGTTTGACTTCAGATAAAAATCTATACTGATAAAAACCAAGAGATTTAAACTTATAAAATGGCATGAAGGACATTCATTACTTTTGATTGTTCATGTCAGGAGCATGAGTAAACCTACTCATGATGCATAAAAAGCTTTATGACACAGCCACAAGGTTTTTAGACTCCTTTTTGTTTTCACTGCACTCAAACATGAATTCCACAAAGTTTAAATATTACTTGACAATTCCTTTGATGTACTGAGCTTTTTACTATTTACTTTTATTCTCAAAGAACAGATTTCAGAATTTCTAACTGAACAATATGAAGTACAATAAATATTTCACAACTTCTTACTTCTACAAACATCAGAAGACTTATTTCAAGAACAAACACTTCTACAGTAACCATTCAAATATTTGAAAAGTAAACTCTAAGAGTTTTTGCTACTATTAGTTGTATTTTAGAAGTTAGATGTTAATGTAAAATTTTACATTACAGATATTTCCTTTTTAATATATATTCTCAGAAAAATAATCAATATTTCAAAAAATTGGTTACAATACAAAATAAATTAAGTTGACTAGTCACTTAGGAATCTAGTTCCACTTGCTGTTAAAAAAATCTAAAAGCATAGATACATTATACAAGTTATTAAATAACAAACTTCAGAAATCAAAATAGCCAATGCTTTATAGTCAAAACTGTGAAAAAGGAGTTCTGTAACTAAACTCTTTGGTAACTAAACTCAGAGAAACTCCAGTACTTAATCACTGAACAAGACAGGACATTGGAAATCGAAAATGAACCTCTGCTTTTTATTATCTTAAATAGTTTGGTGAAATCTAGGTGAATTTTAAACTGAGTAATCATTAATAGCTCAGAGGGAACCTCTCCTGGTATAACAAAGGTGAGGGACACTTAAAGAAAACACTCTTTTTTCCAATATATATTCAGTGACTTTTAAGGTACTAAAGTTGATCCACAATGACTGGCTATCCTTAGTAGACAATCCATACTTGTAAAATGCTACCAATAAAAACATAGTAATAGCCAGGAAACTTGTAGTAAGATCAACATGGTATGTCCAACACATCTGAAGTCCAGTTTCATTATACTCAGTACAGTGTCAATGACCATCTCTTGATCAAAAGTAGAGAAGGTACAAATCATTTAGTAAAAACTGTATCTACTTCCCACTTTTAAATGTAAATCACACTCAAGCATTTATCTATAGCTCAGCAAGCAAGGTCCTTGTACCTCCTTTTATTTATATGTAGAAAAAGAAATGTCCATACTCCCCTTCAATGTATGAAAACTATTCTGTGTTCTTCAAGCAGGAAAGCAAAGATATTTTTTAAAAAAGGCATTTCTATCAAGTCTAGAACTGTGCTGTAAATTGAGATTGATATATTCTAACCTGCAACGATTTTCATAATAAAGGAAAAGGACGTTATGTAGCTTTTGTCTAGGATGAGATAAGTGTAATCTCAACTTCCACATGGCTGCCATTCAGTGATACAGAGAAGGTTAAACAACCTTTTGATGTTGCAGGTTTCCATCCAGCAATAAAAGCATACATAGAAAACACAAGAGAAGGCAACTGCTTCCAGTTGCTGGAACTGCTTTTATTTACTGCTGTCATTTCTTTGATGTGGGGAGGGATGGATGGATGGAGGCAAGTAGTTACATCACACCCTAAGAACACTTGTGATGGGATAGTCTTTTTGCTGCAAAACTCTCAGAACATGCTGGTAATCTAAAAAAATTCCCCCTTTTTTTCCCCCAGACAAACATATCTCACAGCATTAAATCATATCTTTAAAAAGTTGGTGAACTACTCCCTAAAGAAACATTGCGCAAACTTTGAAGGCTGATCTGCCATTCCCTCCCTTTGTCAACAATAAGCGAAGAAAAAAATAAGAAAAAATTTTCTCCTCCATAGAAGACCACAAAGGAAACCTTTTGTAAGGTACTCTTGGCTAGTGCTGAAGGTTGACAGTCTCCCATACTCCACATATTTGAAGCTACTACTGTAAATAAATTGCCAGTACAAAGGACATGCTGGCAGGAAACACCTTTATTTAGTGAACTTGATAACACATATATGTACTTAAGGACACTGCAGGCCCTACAGGTCCTTCAAGGAGCAGTTCAAGAATATCAGTCTTGTAGATAGCCAGTAGCACATATTATCTTAGGAAAAAAACCCAAACCACAGAACAATTTACCTTTAATAGGAGGATACCTGAGAGGTGTTACTTCAAATGAGCAACTATAAAAAAACCTCTAAAAATCAGAATCATCAGGATCATCTATTTTATACATATATACTGTCATAGACAGCAGCTTAAAGTGAAGCAGGTAGGTGATCATTTTGCAACATTTTCTTGTAATTAAAATGTATGCACATACTTTAGAAATGGAGTAGTTACAACAGCAAAGAAAATATTTTTTAAAGATTATCTCCTTTCTGTTATCTTTTTGAAAACAGTCCAATAAACAGATTTTCTTTTTAAAGATTTCATTTTTATGCTCAATAAAACTCATCTATTCCCAGAAAACAGTGTGCCCCTCCATCTGTCTGTTCCTGTTTTGACTAGAAATTTCTGGAATCAGTCCAAGGAATAAAAAAACAAAACTGCAAATCCTCAGTTGCTGCAAAATTGTTAGGAAAAGCAATGGGAAATTTTGAACTAGCTTGTCAATCTATTTTTTTTAAATCCCTGTATCCATAAAATAACTGAAGATGAAGCCTAAAGTGAATAACCAATACTCTTGTTATACTGTAACATATATTCCAAATATTGCTTATTTGGAAAATGCATGACCATAACAATTGTGTAATCAGATTCACACTTCCTTGTTCAGAGATCTTCTCAAATGATTACAGATCTACTGAGCAATATGATCCAACTTTAAATTCAATTGACTGTAGAATTGTCTATATACTGAGCAGAAGTTTGGACCGATCAGCTTCCACAGTTAAGTTTGTTTGTATAAACTGCCTGACAAATTACTACAATTCTGTTATTTTAGGAGAGGTAATTTTATGCTATGTCTAAAACCAGCTAACATGAGTTTACTGCCACCAGGCCAATTTCAGTAACAACTGCATTTGTAAATACAAGCCTGAGCATTCAGGGCATCTATTCTATCAGGTATTTTTTCACTTTAAGCCTTCAAGAACACTGAAAGTCAAAGGCAAAACCCAAATCAAGTTACAAAACACTGTTTCTAGACTCATTTTTTTGTCCCCCCCAAAACATAGTAAAATAGAAGATTCTACAAATATACACAAATATCACAAATATAGACTCGATGAGACATGTTTGGCTCCTACAGAAGAGCATATTATCAGTTTTGTAAAATCAGCATGTTTCCAAATGGTTTTGACGTGCTGCACACTTCAGGAAACATACACTACAGGCAGGATCAGCTGCCCTGTAGGCAGAGAAGATTGGGCAAGATCCCAAAATTATAGTGCCATCAACTTCGGGTGATAGCCCAAGAGGTATTACTACAAATGAGATAACTAATCCTTGGCAGTGCCCTGGTCAGTAGTACTATGGCTTACTGGAGTTATTTCTACTTCCTAATACTTCCCTTTTCTTCCCCCCTAAATATAAGAAGATTTCATCTATAAATAAGAGGGGTAATTTCAGGAGGGGAAGTCATTAGCTTTTGCCTTCTAGAAACAACTACTCCTTCTTGGTTTTAAAAAGCATTCTATTGGACAATTCCTTGGAAATTAAATACAACTATGTTTAATAAATGCAGATGGAAATACCAGGCACAGATCCTGACTTGAATTGTCTTAGGAGACATAGTACAAAAAAGGAAACTCACCATATTGTTTTATTAAAAAAACCCACACAGCTACGCTTAAAACTAAAGAAAGAAGATAATTGCACAGTTATTTTTACCTTTTAGAATACGTCTGCATCTGAGGCCTTGCCACAGCAGCAGTAATGCTTACCCTATGCAACAACGACACCCTTGGAAGCAGACAGTCGCTGTAAGCTTAGTACAGAGAAAGATCATGTCTCTACCAGTTATCCCACTAATGTTTTTCTAGTGCACACAGCTCCTAAGGGGTCAACTATATATTGTAAGTCAAATTCAAACAGAGTAACTATTCTGATTGTAAGAGATTTTACTTACTTTGTTTCTAAATCTAAGTTGATTATGTGCTTATGCAAGAGGCTATCTGGTAGCAGCCTGAGTGTTTTACTTTGGCTAAGCCACTAATGAATGCCTCTAGTGAATGGGCAACAGTGAGGTGAAAACAGTGCTGGACTTTCCTTCTAACGCTAGTTTAAGTCAACAAGTTCTAGCACATACAAGGAACAAGGATAATATCGGGCAAGTTCTGAGTTAAATGTGCTACTGTTTTGAATTGAAAGAAAACTTAAGGAGATGTATTACAAACAACATTCAAACAGTCAAGAACATTGTTTTACATGGGTTTTTTCGCTGTTGGTTTTGGTTTTGTTTGGTTTGGGGCTTTTTTTCCAGTGAGGATGTAACATTATAGAAGGGAGAAAACTGACTTCAGCTGTAAATGTCAGGAAAGATGACCTCCAGATGCTTTTGTGAGGATACTGACAGAAGCCTATTAAGTAGATAGTGGGTTAATCTGTGGGGTAAGTTTTTACATTTACAAAAGGAATAATAGGAAAGTACAGTAGCTATGCTAAAATGTATTTGCACTTCACATAAATCCATCCAAAAGAAAAGTGTTGAAAGTCCTATAAAAGGATCTTATCAGAAGTATACCTCTAAATAATCTTAGCATGCTATAAAAACACTTTCTGGAGACAAGTCCAGGGCAGATTTCGTTTGCAGGCAAGCACATACAGCATCCTCTCTTGACTCACTGTACCTTTGAAATAGAGTTAAAATACCAAGCAAAGAACAACCATAATTTCACTTGCATATATTAGTCAACATCTTGAGTGAAAACAAAACAAAATTGATAAAACCTGAGTAAAACCATCTGTTAAAATCATATAGATGAGAACTTATCTCTCCCCCCCCATATACTCCATAAAAAGACTTCCTTTTAAAGACTTGTCGTTCGATAAAAGCAAAAGTTTGTCTTTGTTAGGAGCATTCTTAACATTAGACTGTTAACAGGGAACAAATACCAAAAAATTAAACTGCATGCTTTCACTTATTTGCCCTGTAAAAACTGCAGTAATTTTCTTGGAAGCTACCTAGATTTCTCTGGTGGAAATTATTCTTCAAAGTCACTTCCCTGCAAATCTGTAAAGTCTGTATCAAAGTTAACTGTTTTAGGAAAGAAAAAAAAAAAAATCTAAATTTTGAGTACTTGTGAAATCACTGTTTCACCCAATAACCAAACAAAAAAATACCATTTCTCTACAACTGACGAAGCTGATCGCTTCAGATCTATTTAAAGTACAGAGAGGTTACAACAATGTTCTCTATTTTCTCTTTGATGCACAGCAGAAAAAAAAATCCAGGATATCATCCTCAGAGGGAACTATTCTGCACTTACTCAGGGAGCTGAAATAGGATGAACTTTAAAAGAAAGTTTCGAAGAAAATGTGCACAAAGGGAAGCAGACTAGGCAATGGAGATGGAAGGAAAAAGAAATCATGAGGAAACTCATGCTGGAAAACTTTTTCAACAGATACCCATGCCTTTCAATTAATGTTTAAGCAAGTAATTTTCCCTCTCCTGTGATAATTTTAAATATGCTGTTGATTTTAAGGGTCTCCATACTTCAAAAATGAGCAGATTTAATAACAGGCAGTAATTATATTATGAATTAGTCTTTGAAGAAGGGGAAAGTTGGCAATGGAAGCAGAAGGTTAAATAAAGCTGATCAACAAATTATTTCAGGAAACTTAAATTGTTAAATAAATTTAACTGGTTTTCAGCAAACTGCATAAACGGTCCAGAACATCCAAATTTGTACTTTACGGTAAGGTGTCCATTAAAACTTATACTACCTGCAGGACTCTCCCAACACTAGTTTTACTTAAATGAAAGCAATATCAATAGTGCTGATTCTGTGACAAAAACACATTTTGTTTCAGGGAGTGGAGGGAGGTTAAACAAAAATTAGATACTCTGTCAATAGAAAAAAAAAGAGTATCAAAATAAAAGGAGAAAATATAAACTTAAATATCATAAACTGGCATAACAAACTCAAGTCTACTGACTTAGCAGACTGAAGTACATTTGAGGCCAAAATTATTTTATATGGAAGCCTAAAATTATTTCATTTTTAATAGATGAATAGTAAGCACATAAACAGGTTATCATCTTTAACAAAAAAGAACAAATATTATGAAGATTGATTTTAGCAGTCAAGGTATTTAAACCTCATAATACGTTAACATAGATCATGTCTAAAAAATACTAGTGTTGTAACTGTGATGCTACTTGCTTTAGGTTATCCATTACATGGAACGTATGCTGCCTCAGTAGCTTGTAGTTCCACAGCATGAAATACTAGTTTCTATGTTTTTCTCAATTTAATCAGTGTAAGATAATCCCTCTAATTCTCAGATGCTATCTTTGGCTTTTTATTGCAGTCTCTCCAAACAGATTTCTTATAATGTAGAACAAGGAAGAAATAGTGTATCAGTTTCATTCTTAATGGTATAGAAATCTGCCTAGTCCTAATGTTTCCATTTTAGTGTTACATATTTGAGGTAAGTGAAATATTATTTGTAAATCCTTTTGTGCTTTGTTTATACATCTGCACAGATGGGAAAGGATTTTCCTCAAATGTGATGCTAGCTTGGAACCTTATGGTAAAACACAACACAAAAACAAATCCCATCTGTTAATAAATATTTTGATTTCCAGATGAAACAGAATTTTTTCCCTTTTAATCACTCACCTTGATATCAGTTTCCTTATTGACATCTCCACTCAAAGTCTCGGCATTTCTAAGTATTGTGAAGATTAGAGCATTTGATTTGCCAAATATTCAATAGCTAGGAATACTCTCACGAAAAAACATAGTTTTGTCTCAATGTCTTGTGAGGTACACAGTTTTGGTGTACCTCAAGTACACCTCAAAAAGCAAAGGACATAGAGGGGCCACCCATGCTGATGAGCTTTGCAAGCTCAAGTTCCAGGAAAATGAAATACCTATACTTCATACTTTTTTCCTAATATTTTCACAATGATATTTGCTTAAGCAAATTAAACTGAGTCAGCAAGCAGAGGTTTATATATTGAAGAGGTCAGACCTACTTAAGAGGGCAGAAAAAAAATGTATGTCTTGGGAGGAATCTTAAAGATTATAAAAGCTTTGCTATCTATAAAGACATTAAATTCCCAAACACTATCTCTTGCACTTACAACAGAAAAAAAATAATTCAAGATTATAGGAGCTGTTACAAAGAAAAAAAACAATAAGGGGAAAAAACATAGAGGTCAAAGGGCTTTGCAGAAGAAGTAATGTGCTAAGGCACTGACCAAAAGGAGAACACACATCAGGGTAAACCCACCTCGGCATCAGCCTTCAGGGGCAGCGGGTACATAAGAAGGCAGCAGGCACTCACCATGGCTGCCCTGGGCTGGCCACCTGAGGTCTGCCACCAGGCCAGGCAGTGGGGCCTCTCAGAAGGACCTGTCTGTTAGGCCCCAGTTTTAAGCGCAAAAAGAAAGCCAAAACTTGACTGTAAATTTAACACAGGGCTCCCAAAAGGGCAGGAAAGGCACCCGGGGAGGGGATGGAGAGGCAGCCAAGCTAGCTGTGCTGTGGAGGAGGCAGCAGCAGGGAGTGCTGGGTTGCTGCCAGGCCCTGCACAGGGAGGGTGTCCTAAGAGACACGGCAGCGCCCAAGGGCCTCCAAAAACCAGGAGGTGCATGTTGACATGAGTTTGTTCTTAGATAGCTGCAAAGCCCCTGCTGTAAAGACAGAAACCAGAGCAAATGAGACCGGTGAATTACACCTCTAATTTTAGAAGATACCATTTGCAGACTTTTCTTTTTTTAAGCATTCAGGTTTCACTAACAGAAGTGTTCTTAAAGGGTACAAAACTGCATGAAGGAATGGGGTTCATGTAATACTCGGTTTCCTGATGTTAACAAGAAAAACCAAAACCAACGTAGTTTTGAAGATCTGGCAAAACCAGCAAGTTCTACCTCTTCTGTGCAGCTGCCATCCGGCTTGACAGAGAGCATGTGCTACTGAAAATCTGGTCTGACACCGGAATACGTGTGACCAGACTCAGATAGGTAAAATAGTTCTTACTCTCTGGGGCCACAGCAGAGGCCATTGCTGCACAGTGTCAAAAAGCCATGGCTTTCCAGAGTCTGCCTTGGGCCCGCTACAGGTGATCTTACCCTCACGTGGCAGCCTAGGGCACACACAAATAACACTGCCATTCAAGTAACAGTCACCATTCTTTCACACACATAACAAGTGCCAGTGTACAGGCAAGCTCATTTTATAACTCCTTTTCTCTGACAGAAAAAACAGACACAGGAAAACCACATCATCAGTACAAAACTGCTGGTACATGCCAGAACTCTTACCTGTGACAGTACAGCCACCACCTTAGTGGCTTTCTGTAGCTAATGGCAACACGGTAGCAACTGCCATCACCAACAAAAGGTCAAGCAACACAAAATGATCTCCTTATTCTGCACCTTGTAAAATGGAGATCAGTATCAGCTAAGAAAGCTTCTTAGCCGGATCTCTGTAAAAAGCTGTGAAAGCCAACAAAGAATTTCTACAAGAATACAGCACCAGAGACATTAATGAATCTTAGACTTTATTTACAGGCACGAGATAGGAAAGTCATCTACCAGAGAAGGTACCACTGAGTGAAGTACAAAAACCAAGGAGACAACCTTTGCAAAAAATACTCATTTGCACTGGAGATGTAGTTTTGTGCTGTTGAAAGACATTGCAAAGGGTCTTCTCCCTTTGCTTATTCTGGGCTTCTGAAGACACAGATACTTTTCTCTTGCTGTAGAGAATAAATATTTCCCCTCGCACTTTGTACACAAATATAGGTATCACTTAAAATTCAGACACATCTTAGCAGAAACAAGAGATGTTTACTTTTAACAAAACATTGCAACATTGAGCAGAAGTCATACGATGCTTGAAATAACAAAACAGCTAATGAAAAGTAATCATTCATCCTTTCCAAGGTAACTTTAAATTTGCTGAAATGAGTATTTCTAGTCCCTTTTAAGACTTTGGGACCAAACCTGCTCTAAATGACATATGCTGTTAAAAGTGCATTAGTATAGAGTTGCTCAGAATAGCCAAAAACACACAAACTAGCCCCATATTTCTATCTGTTAATCTCTCAAACTCCTGTTAGCTTTTTCAGTTCTAAGCCTCCCTGATACTCTGTATCAGTTCATACCATTCCATCAGTTAAACAATCTGTGATGGATAACAGGAAACATGTGAAAGGGGCAATGCCAATACTAGATGTGGCACTGATTTCATCACTTCCTATCTCACATGGTAAACCTGGCGGGGTGGTGTGTGGAAATCAGTAACTGCTATTCTTGGAAAGTCCTTTTCTTTAAGCAGAATCACAGTTAAGTCAACTGACAATTGGACATTTTGGTTCACATTGTTCTTAGATCAGCTTTTTTTCTAATCTGCCACAAGCTAATGAACTCCCTAAATTAAAGTCTGATGGTCTGTTGATAGCGTATTTTACTTAGAAGTAATACACGTCTAACTGTGGATAGCAGCTTTGATCATCATGCAAAAAAATCTTACATTCCTCGCATTTCATACAGAGGCAATATTCAGCCAGTTTTGTGTTTTGGTCTCTTCAACATTAGTTAAGTAGTTCCAGAGTCTCTGAAATGATCACACACCAGAGATCTAAGAACACTCTTATTCTTTTGAAATCTCTCCAAAAAGGCTATTTCTCTTTTACTGCTAGCTTGTCATTATTGGTTGGTGCCATTTCCTTCAAAAATAAGTAGCACTAAAACCTATTGATTTGAGAAGTTCCACTCTAGGGAGCTCACACTAAATTCAGATAAATGATGAAATGCATTGGATTGTCCCATCACCTTAGTTCAAAAATTCTCTAGGTTATACTACAAGGCTAGGCTAAGAAATTACCTTGGTGATTCCTTAAACAAATGAGAAGGCCCATATTAAACACTTTTCCTACAAGTCACAGCAAATAATAAGAATTAATACAAATCAAAACTCATTTTCATTATTTCCCCCTTCTCCTGTATTGAAATGAGAACAGAACACATCTTTTGCAAATTAGCTCTAATTACAGCAGTTACTTCCAGTGATGCAAGTAAGATCAATCTGAAGTTATGCAAGGTTGGTTTAAAGAGACTACTGCTTGCCCAAGCCCTCAAATTGAAAAATTGACTAGCAGATGTCCATTTTGGGACATTTTGAAACTCACATGCTTCCCAGACACTTTTCTCTCTCTGCTCAAGCCTTCTAGAAATGGTCAAGCTTTCTCTTTAAACATCCCTAGATGGACACTCAGTACCAATATACCAAGACTACAGGACAGCACTGCCTTGTGGGCCAAATATCATAATATAAAGACACTGCCACAGACAAGATCTCTGCTGCTGCTTATTCCCTTCAGAGAAATGTAACAGTTAAAAAAGGCACTAAAAGATACTTCATTTTGCTTAGAATTACACCAATACCCAAGGGAAGTTTTTACAGGTGTTTTCCTCAGATCACTTCTGAGCTTTAGTAATTACTGTGACCAGGGCAAACACACACCTTTTGTCCTAGGAAAACACTTGTCTCATCAAAACTTAGATTTCACTAAATGTACTTTATGTTTCTCCCACTACCAGACACACCCACCAGCCAACACGGCTTATCCACCTCTGTTATTGCCTATAATAACTGCATCAGCCTGGCATTTAAAATAATAAATAACAGGCTGAGCTGACCAAGTTATGTTCATTTCCTTAACTACATCCAATATAAAAGCAAACAGGCAACTAAAGAGAAATGAAAAGTCAAAACAAAACAGAAAGACCTGTACAGGCTGAGCAAATAAACCTCAGAGTAGGACCTAAAGGCACCCTAGCACAGGCTCGGGAGAATAAGTGGATCAATTTTCAAGGTCAGAGGACCTTCAATTCAAATCTTTGAGAACAAACAGAAGTCCAGCAGAAAACAAGAAAGGAGATTGCGTCTGGGGAAAAGGTTGTTCAGCCACAGCTAACTTTACAAACCCAGTAGGTTGTCAGACTTTGTCGAACTAAGTACTACATTGTCACACAAACACTGTCTGCTCAGTGACTCTGGTTCTACTTAAGCTTTTGAAGGTTCTAAATCATGCCTAACAAATGCATTTGAAGTCGACAAAATGTGGGTAACTTTTCCTACCTGACTGTTAGGTTCGTGTCTGGAGAGGCTTTGCTGGTGCAGGGAGGAGCCTGCTGGCTTGTGTCTGATGAGGTTTGGTAGTGGGGGAAGGGCTATTGGTGCAGCCCCTGTCCGAAGATTTGCAAAAGCCCCCTCCCAAACCCAGCTCCAAGTCAGCCCCACCTCTGGACAAAGTTGAGCCAATCAGCACCTCTGCAAATAAACATATTTAAGAGGGAAAACCTGTTGAGCAAAGGCCTTTTGTTTTGGGAGCTCTCTTGTTTTGGAGAGGAATAGGATAAGAGAGACAACCACGCAAAGCCACCCAGATTTGTGAGGAAGGAGTGAGGGAGGCACTTCAGAGCAACCATTTCCCTTTGGACCATGGCAAGATGCCATGCCAAGCCCTTGTGGGCCTCAGAGATCACCAGAGGAGAGATCTGTTTACAGCCCATGGAGAGGCTAATGCTGGAGCAGGGAACCACTCCCAAAGAAGGCCATGACTTTGAGGGAGACCCACACTAAAGTGGTTTGTCACTGGGACAACCACCACCCACAGGAGTAGCTGGAGGAGTTCATGGAGGACTTCCATAGGAGGGATGCCATGTTACCACAGGGAAGAACTATGACAAGTGTTTTCCTTGAAGAGGAAAGAGCAGCAGAAGTGACATAGATAAGACAGGGACTGATTATGACTCCATGCTCTGTCTCTGCTGCACTGCATATGGTAGGTGGAGGTGGTAGCAAAGCTGGGCCCAGGAAACAAGGGAAGAGTAGGAGGAAGATGTATTTAAGATCCTCTTGTTTTTTCTCACTCTCCTACTCTGATGGGATTGGTGATTTAATAGTGATTTTGTTGTTTAAATTAAATTGATTGTTTCCCCAAGTCAAGCCTGTCTTTTGCTTGTGACCATAACCAGTGAGTGGGCCCTCCCTCTCCTTTTTTTAACCCTTAAGCCATTTGTTATATTTTCTCCTGCTGGAGTGAGTGGATGTACTGAGTTTGGTTGCCAGCTGGGTCTAAACCACAACAATGACCCATCAAGACTAAAGATCTACCACACACAGATGGAAGGATATGCCTCAATGTTCATGCTTCCATGAGGTCCTTGTATTTGGCATGAGCCATAAACACAGAAAAAAAAAAACAAATAAAAGCCCAAAACACAAGCTCACAGAGCACATCAGTCTTCTGAAGGTCCTGATGCTTATCAGCATCACTTCTATCTTCTACTAGGTATGTATAGACCACCAGACCAAATTTAATCTGATATCATTCTTCACTGATAATTACTGTAAAGCCAGTCAATGACACAATATGAATTCTCATTCCTTAATGGACCAGAGGTCAGAGTAACTTACCTATGTACCGCCATGTCCACAAATCAAATCAGCATAGAGACCTTTCCATTGCACATCAAAGGCACAAAACCAGCCATGCAACTGATCTGCATGCCATATCATATTTAATTTTATTAGAGACAGAAATCAAGTAATTTTAAGATGAACAGTGAACTTGACAACTTTTTATCACCAAAAGCTTACTTCCACATAAGAATCAGAAAAAAGTAAGTCACTCTTGAAGTCATGTCTTGAACTTCAGAAATCTTACACATCTCATCTACATAAAGACCACAGCTTTTTCTTCCATCATTACTTTTCTCCCCATAACACATGATCACTAACCAAAATAATCTTTATTTAAACATGGCATGAACAAACAAATTCTAGGAGAGTAAATGACACTATCTAACCTTCCTTGTACTGATGGAAAGCAACTTGCATCTCAGGCTTCCAGTTTTAACTTTTGTTCTGTAAAGGAACAGATTTCTTCCTCCCAACAGTTAAACTTCTACTAAATCTGAAGCAGCATAGGGTAAGATTTAATTCATAACCAAAAAAATTTTAGTGTAGCAACTGATTTTCATATACACAGTATTACAGAAAGAGCAAAGTTCTTTCTCCAGCAAGCTTTGCCGCCATCCCATGCAAATCCATCTTTTACTCATAAGACTTGTTGTCCACATGACACTTAAGTTTGTTTCCCTATATTTAAGAAAGCACAAGCCCATGTCCTATTTCAAGACATAGGCAGTGTTATTTGACTGTGTATAGACTGTTTCCTAAATGTTGCTCCACTTAGAAATTTAAAATAATTTCTACCCTTTCACTCTGTTAACACAAAACTAAAACACTTTGCTGCAGGGCTATGCAGTCCTTGGGCAAGCAAAGCACTTGGAATTTCAGTCAGTTTCTGTGCTCTGTTAGTAATCGCATAATAAGAGATTAGAAGTTAACAATGCACTGACTGTTACAGATAATAAGACTTGTTGGAACAAACAAATTATCTACTAATATTACATAAAACCATAACAAACACATACAACAGGAGAAAAAGCAATCTATTTATCTGCAAAACCAAGCTGCAAATACCACAGGTTTTACTCTAGCCATCAGAAAGGAAAACCTTTGAATTATCATCATATTAAATACAGTGCTACACAGTGTCAGGCTAAAAAGAAATAAACAAATTGGGGTTTTAGGTTTCCTGTACAGCTTCATTCTTAATTGTGTTCAAAGCAACATGATCTAAGCAGCTGTGGTGGGAATTACGGATTATTCTAGATGAAAAAGCTTCTGTTAATAAAAATGGTTTCTCTTTCATGAAGGAAAAGAAAACCATACCGTAAGCTGTTAAGTCTCCTATAAATAATACAATAAGCAGCATGCTTTTATGCAAGGTGTCACTTCCTCAATCTTTAATATAGCTCAAGTTGCCATAATCTAAATACATCGAAAGGGAAATAAAGCATACAACACAACCTGAACAGAAAGTTTCTTTTGTGAGACATATTAAAAGATTTCTAAGCACTACTTGGAGTTTTCATCTCTATATTTTTGTTCTCTCAAGGCTGCCATACCTGAGATCTCCCTTTTCCCCTAAAGAGTACTAGCATTTTAATAAAATCCTTCTCTGCTCTTATGCTGTTTATATTACTCATTTTAGTTAAGTGTTTTTCTGTTGTCTTCCTCTTGTAAAACCATTTTTCCGCATCCAAACTGACAAGAGGCTTCCATTAAAAAGTTAATCTCACAATGTTCTTGCAACTTAAGGAGGCTCACCTGTTCTTTGCCAACATGCAACTAAAAAGACTAAAAAAACTAAAAAAAATCTGACCATAAGAACAGTTTTACCTTGAGAATTTTCCCACTAGAGATTAGAGTGAGTCAACATGGGAAAGCAGCCTTTAGGATATCAATTAATAAAGAGTAAGAGAACTACAAGCTAGGTTCAAGATCAGACCAGCAGCAGGACCACACACTGCACTGTAGTATGACTGTGTTATTTTTATACCAGTCCCTAAAGAATGATTAAGAGCAATGCACAAACTGGTTGGTGTATGTTGCTTTTTTCCTATTCCATAGATAAAGAACCTCAAGTCTGTTATGTTCTGAACCAGAACAAGAAGAAAAGTACAGCCTATGGTCCACAGGTTTCACCCTATTTTACTACAGTGAACTCTTTCACGGGCACCCCCTTGTCATGGGGAAAGAGCTTGTGTGCCCTTGCAAGGTTGAGAGCTGTGCTGGTGGTGGCATGTGCCTCCGGTGGGGTCTCCCAGGCCAGACAGGTCTCAACTGAAGGGTCAGACAAAGTGTGTCCACGGGCAGGATGGGCTCACTAGCCTTTGGGCAACCATCCTAGGAGAAGGACAACTCTGACTCCAAACGCGGGCAGATGGAGCTCGTTTAGCCCTGTAAGGCATCCGTCATCTAAGAGGAGACTCTAACCAAACCTACGAACCGAGGACTTCGCTGTCACCATCCAAGCTCACTAGGCCCTGGCAGATGAACCTCAGGTGTAAAGGGTGGAGCCAGTTCTGCGCACACTGCATCTCACCTAAAAAATCCACTGCACAGGTCCGAAGGGTGCGCTCATCGCTTGCAGTAAGTGTGGGGAAAACCCTTCCCAGATCTTTGTTTGCAAAGCCAAGCCGTGACTAGAGTGAACCAAATGAAATTCAGAGTAAATCAACAAATGTTTTCTTTGGAGAACTGTCTGAAAACAAAAGTCTGGAAGCTGTGATGTGTCTGGTGGACAACTCAGCATAGCAAACACACAGACTGGCTAGCAAAACAAAGGCTACATCAATAGCGGACAACTAAACAAGGTTAGGGCCTGGGCAAAATGAGGATCACCCACACAATTATTCACAAATAACTGTGGAGATGTTTTACAGGGAAGTGGTATATTTTGATGACAACACACAGTTGGGCACCAAAAGAGGACTGGGATTCTGTACTAGAACACCTTGAAAACTATAGTGAAAAGAGCAGTAGAAGTACTTCTAGGGACTAACAGCAAGAGTTACAGCTATTAAGCTGGCAGTTCATGAGTTTGGAGAGAGCCAGAGAATGAGATGCTGCCTATACAGAAAGTACTGTACTGATATCATTACACAAGGCATGGGTGGGATCTGAAAAACCATCTATGATTCTGGTCCTCCTTACTAAAAAAATATCAACTCAAACTAAATCAGGCACACAGCAGGACTATAATGATAATCATCAGAGAGCCCTTCTGATGAGAAGATATTAATCCTGGAATAATCTAGGAAACATAGGAATCTAGCAAATTTAAGTGGGACGAAAAGGTGTGGTCGTCCTCCCAAAAATACACTAAAATAAGAAGGAATCAATACCAAGCAACAGTAAAAGTTTGCTTTATGAACAGATGTGCATAAATTGTCTGTAAAGTTTGATGGGGATTTAAAAGAAGGCTTCCAAATGAAGTAAAGTTTGGGTTGTTTGTGTTTAGGTTTTTTGGGGGGAAGAAAGGGGAGTGGGTGGGGGTGATCAAAAACTTTTCCAACAGGGGAACAAACTTACAATAAATCTTAAGCTTGAAGTTGATAAACTGATTACAGAAGTGCCTTGAAGATTAACAAACAAATGCTGCCTATTAGAAAAAGAAACTTATGTCAGAATAAAAGCCAAAAGGCCTCTAAGGAAGAAAAAACAAGGCACTGCTCATTATTCACTCAGACACAAGCCGTCTCACCGAGAATGTTTTTAAGCCACCAATCTGCATATTTTTCCCACTGGAAAAACATTAAGCTCTTAAAATATTATTACAGAAACATATTCATCTGAACTAATATGACACTTTTGTAATAGGAGTCTATGGAGAGTATTTCAAACACAGCTTAGAAGTTCACCTGGTATTTATTTTACTAGAAAATATCTACCAAACCTAACATCTCAAATTGTTCATCTAGTCTACACTTAAAATGTTCTTCCATCCCAGAAGACTTGTTGCTGATAAACATGACTGGACAGATGACTACACCTATACATCTGAATTTATGGATATACCTATTGTGCAGGCAACAGAACTGGTAAAGTCAGAATTTTAAACTAATGCACTCCTCAAACAAATGGAAGATCAGACTTTGCTTATTCCAGATATCTAACCCTAACAGGTTGTAGCCTCAAAGCTGAAGATCAGTACACTTACATTCTCAAAATCACCTCCACGCTAGAGTAGTAGTTATAGCCTTTTCTAATTGCTACAGAACAGCTTCGGGTATTAAGCAAAATGGCAAAAAACATTAAGAGAATAGCACAATCCCAGAATTTTCAGGTTTTCAAGCTGCAGAACAATAACTATAGTTATTAAAATATCACTGCCTACCAGCAGGGATACTCCATTGTGATGAGGTACATCTTCCTGTAATTATACTTACATTATAATTACATTTTGTTTTGCAATAGGATTTCTACAGGATATTTGGAGGGTTAAAAAGGTGACAAACTAGAAGCACCCTAAAAACAGTCATCACTGTCTGTAAGGTGATCTGTCATTCCCTCCTTATTCCCTGTGAGAGCATTCATAGCCTGCACCAGAGATAAGTGAAGCAACTTCTGGTTTTGCTCCTGTATGATCAAGTCAACACTGTGTCATGGAGTCAGTACAGATAAAATGTTCCTGCTTCTGACTACACAGCAGTTCCTTCAAGATATACATAAGGAATGGAGCAGCCAAGTGCAATTCCATAATATTTCTTCTGCCTCAGAAGGTGATGGTGTCTCTTGGAGGAGGCATTTTATCTCTGCTGTAGTCACTGAATTTTAAGAGTAACCAGTTTTTCTGGTGGAGAAAACCAGAGCAAAAAATGGCATACCTGTCTAAACTTGCTAAGCTATGGCCAATGGAAAGTTACTTAGTTCAGCCTTGAAAAGACCTATAGTTAACATTTTGGGGGGTTCTCAGATCAAGATCAATGCATTCAATCTCCCACAAGTCTCCTTGGTAATAATGGCCTACTTGTAAGTGAGAATTATAACCAGTGTGCTTGAAATAAATAGCTGGCTTTAACAGTACTTTATTCACAGGGCATCAAACCCTGCTTATGAAGTGGCTGCAGGCAAAAATAGTTTTAGTGCCTCCTAAACTTAAGATACTCGGTATGGTACTAACAGTATCACAGCTAGGCATCCTTGATGGCTCTCTGGCTATAGTGAGCCATGTATTGCAGCAATTGAACTGTGCTCCACACTGAAAGGCAGACTACTCTTGGGTCACAGGAAATGAGTGGACAAGAGAGCCAGAAGATTAAGAAAAGTGGGTCTACACTAAACAATTAGCTAACGTGAGGTTGACTGCACAACCCTCTCTGCCAAGTGGCTGGGTCGGAACTTGCCCTGAAGCATAAATGAGGTTTAAAACTGCATCTGAAGTGCACTCAAACACATATGCATATAAACCACGCAAAATGCAGACATAATACCAGTATGTATGACAGAGGGAGCTGGGAAGACAGTAAGAACACATGTAAAGTTCACTGTGAGGATATGGCAATAAATATAAGATTTACCTTTAAAAACTTCCACAAAAGCTTTTAGTGAGACTTAGACTCAACTGAGACAAAGTTTACAAAATACCACCTAATTTTATTAGCACTCTTCAGACATGACTATTCACCAGAGACAGCCAGAGAGAAGAATTTAACTCATCTGAAACAAGAACAAACAGATGTGACATTCAAATCAAGCTCTTCAACAAAATATATTCTGAACAAAGAAAATAGGTTAGCGTGGACATAGGAACAAAAATACATCATGCATAGAACAAGCCAAAGAATTAACGCTGAGGAAGAGGATCATCTCAAGATAAAGTGTGCTCTGAGCACATGAAGATCAGTAGGCCCAGTATTCTCATTTTCCACACAATTCCTGAGTTTTTCCAGGCAACAGTACGTATCTGAATATTACCGGGAGCGAAAGAGGCTGGAATGAAGAGAAAAACTGCCAAAAGGAAACAAGGACTCATGAAAGGGAAAATGGAAAATAGATGCAAGTCCTTTGAGAAAAGGTACTTCTTATTTAACTGTGGCATATTAATGTCACATATATGAAATTATCTCATTTCCCAAGGACCTTTTTTGTTTTGCGGCAGTAAAGAGACAGAACATTTCTGTCACAATTGAAGAGATTTTCCTTTTATAAGCACTGCTACAAATACTGCAATCCACCTGCACTGATGTTTCCATATTTTGATTTTTAAAAAGGGGCCCTGAAGTTACCTCAAAATAATATGAATCCATATTCTTTATGCACATTAAATGAGAGAATAGTGATGACTTCAGTTTTGAGAGTATGTTCTCTGTGAAATACTAATCCTTCCATGAACCACACAATTCTTCAGATAATTTCCACTGCACTGGCATGAGCAGGGAAGTCATGCAAACCTACTTTTTCCAGTAATAATACAGCTACAGAAACTGACAGAATCACTAAGACTTATCCTGAGTTGAAAAAAAAAAAAGAGATCAGTCTGAACATTGCCCTCACAGGAAGATATTTTGAGTTTAAATCTCAGCTGCTCAACACATCTAATGCCTTAAGGTAAGGAAAAAACCTCGAGCATGAAGAAAGCAGAAACTGTTGAAAACCTGCTTTTCAGAAAGTATATCAATATTCCCTTCTTTATAAATCATTCCTTCTGTTCAGATAACAACTAAGTCGTAGACATCATTTCAGCCAGTGACCCACATCACACAGCATTAACTGCTTTAACAATACTTAAGTAGGAAGCGGGATTAAGTAGTTTACTGTGTAAATGGTAAACCACAAAAAAGACAAAAGGAACAGAAGCAATTTAGCAGTCATGTTTCAATATAGTGTCAGACTTAGCAAACCAAACAAATAATAGTGTTTCCTAATTATTTAAACAGACTTTTTGGCATTTCAAACAAGTGAGGAATTATCAAGGGTTGATTTCATGAAGCATTTTGTCTAAAAGACTAGTGTGCACAAATGAAGCCAAACATTTTTACATTTAAATAAATGATTTCCAGCAGTCATAGTCCCTAAAGATGAATCTATTCCAGCCCTCTGCAATCTTAATTCTGTCCTAGTTGATTGCCACATGAATTATGGCACAAACTAACAGAATCTTCATACAGGAAGAATTTTTCAAGGTGTAAGAGAACAGTAATGGGTATTTGAACTTAAACATTTGTGAATCGCTTACGCAGAAAAGACAACCAGTACAGAGAATGCAAAACCTCATTTTTATTCAAAAAATCTGGACTTGTTATGGATTAAGCTACATTTTACACTGGAGATTAACTCCCCTCTAATGGAAAACCTTGAAGAAATTCTACACATTCAAAGGCTGAAGAGCAGTGCTGTTCTAGCACTGTTCTTCCAGCTGCTCTGAAAGTCCAGTCACGATTACTACAAAAGGAAACGTTTGACAGACTTTTGTAAAAGCTGAATTTTCTTTAAATAGGTAAAAATAGAATAACCTTCTGAAGAGTTCACAAAAATTTTAACTGTATATAGCTTTCTTAATATTTAGGTGACTTTTCACTATTAAGATATAAAGTCAAATGCATCAATGTTAAGAGGGGAGGGTGGTCTATTCTCATCTCCATATACAAAAATGGACTGTTGTCTCAGTTTAACAGAAATTAAAGTGAAAAAATAAGTTTTCAACATTAAATAGACATCCAATTCAAAGTTAGACCAGGAAATTTTACTAATGTTAAAAAATGCAAAATAAAAATCAGGTTGAATAATTACATTTCATTGCAAAGTTATTTACTCCATGTGGAGAAAAGCTAGTATTTCATAGAATTTCGGATTATCCTCAGCTGTAACATATTCAAGCATACCAGAAATCTCAACTATAACTTCAATTTCTTTTCACAGACTTTAATTTGATAGAGAAAAACACCATAATCTTTCAGAATCAGTTCTTCTAGGATAAAATTTATAATGCAATATATAAAAAAGCCTCAATTTATATGAATGTCCTGTTTTGAGTTTCTAGTGTGTGGCTCCAAATATAGCCTTGTTTTAACCAGACTATCCCCAAGTATAAATTTATTTTAAAGCTTCCCCCTGCCCCCTCCCACTAAAAAAGTGACCTCCATTTATCTCCTTTCATACATTGCACTAAATACTGTGTTCAAAAATCTGATCCATGAGGTTAAATATTTAAATGCATCTGCTTTAAATAATCAGTTGCAGGAAGCATTGAAAATAAGACATCTTCTACACATTTTCAGCCCATTAAGGTTACATGAATTCAAAAATAACACTTTTCATTCTTTGTTGCCCTCTCTGTTCCTCCTCTCTCCTTAAAGCAGGCCCTAAAAATAAAAAAAGCAAGATTTTCAAAGAGGTTTATTCTAAACAGAACACTTCACCACAAATGTAACTTTACACCCTGAGAAAAGTAAGCAGCACTAAATTGATCTCAAACATGAAACAACTCTAAAAAGCTCCCTCAAGCAAGACAAAGATGAAAACAAAGAGAAGAGAGCACCAAGCCATAGGGTCTAAAGCCAATTGTCTCCCGCTGTCCCTCCAGAGTGGTTTACAGTGTGGCATTTATCAGTCTTCCCTCACTGTCCATATTTTGATGTTTATGTACTGCAGCTACTAGATAACTGCTCTTTTGTTTGTATTACTAACCCTGGCCTTGTGCTTTACAAGGTATTCCCCTTCTCCTTGTTAGTCCTTGGTTATGGCCAAAGTTGTCACTTCAGAACTGAAGGAATGTGACTAAATTAAAGCTGCTCTGGTTTTAAAGATCTTTCACAACAGCTTTGTGCGTGTAGATAATCAGGGCTGTAGGTGATTAATACCTCTATTAAGAACACATTGTTTCAAGGTTCACATGCTCAGGTTAACCCACATTTGTATTCCTAGATGTGGATAACGGAAATCAAAGTTTTCAAGGTTTTACACAGGAGACAATCCTTCATTGACAAGAGAATTACTGATACTTTACCTTACAGCCTTGAAAAACTAGCTATTTTTGCAGTGCTTTATTTTCTTCTATTTAGCATCAATTCTTAAACTGACAAGGACTCTTCTCCAACCTTCTGTAACCCTCTCCTTTAAATCCACTCTGTGAAGTATTTTTTCATACTCATATAGTAATCAATGCAATAGAAATTCCCTTGCAATAAAGTAGTGGGACTTGCCTGAAAAAAAAAGAAACATGGAAACACACTTTTTGGGTCCCTTTTCCAGAAGAACCTCCTGCTTAAGTTTTACCCACAAACTTTCCTCTCACCACCCAGTCTGGTTTAGCTTTCCCTCAAAACGAAAGTCATGCCATAGTGAGTATCCCAGTCACCTTTACTAGATTTTCTCACGTTCTGAGGCAGAGACCAAAGACGCATGCAGTATCCAGTACACCAAGTAACAGTAGTGATGTTTCCTGTTCCATCTTCTACTCCTTTCCTAAACACTTCTGCCTGTTTCCACTTTTTGCAGCTACTAAGCACAAAGCTTATGCCTTCAAAGAATTACCCACAGTAACAAAATTTCTCCCAAAGGCCTCATACTCATACTCTGTTAAGGCAGCTGTATAAATAGAACTGTTTTCATTCCCCTCCTGCAGCACACATTACTTCGCATTTAGCAGTGTTGAATCCCAGCAACTACTTACTATCCAGTTTTTCTGTATTTTGAAGTTCTTGAGTGTCTCAATCAAACAATTTTTTTATTCCTAGGTGAATGTCAGCATACTTTGTTCCTTTGCTTAGAACAGGAATGAGTTTGCTGAGGGCATATATCCTTGAAGATTTCACTGGAAAGACCTCTGTAGAAACTGATGATTTAGTCTTACCCTTTTCTCATCTTCTGGCCAGTTACTAATACAAGAGGAGGCAGTGCTTCTTAATCCACAACAGCTGACTTCCTTTAAAAGCCTTTGGCAGGAGGTCTTGTCAAATGCTTTTTATAAATCGAAGTGCATTATACCAGCCACATACTTGCTGGCGCCCTGCCCCACACTCCCACCAAAAAATTCTAACAGCTTTGTGAAGTACAACTTCTAGCTTAAAAAAAAGGCATAATCTCTTTATTGTATTTACATGTTTACAGAAATTTTGATACTTTACCTCCTCGAAATTCCAAGTTCTACTTCTCTCCTAGGCACCTATCGTATCACACTTGCATCTTCCACTCCTTCAGTACACATCGCCTGAAGGATTACCTACTTATGACAAAAAAAACCTTACACTTCCATATCTGAGATATATTACAACCTGAGGAATATCACCTGGTTTGCATGATGTCCTCCTATTCAGTTCACCGATTCCCTCTCAACACATTAAGATAGTTCCTCTTGTCCATACCTGTAAGGGGCTCTTCAATCTGAGAATTTCTCTGCAGTCCTCCACAGTGAATGCTACTGAAAAGAACTCCTGTGGCTTGTCTGCTGTACCAGCACCTTTCTTGAGAATTCCCTGATGTGCCAGTCACTTAATGGACTACAGCCTTCCTCACATGCTTCCCACCGTCAGTGACAGGGGTATTATCTCAGGGTTTTAATTTTCAATTTGCCACTCTCTTCCTCCTCCTCCTCTTTTCTTAGATAGGAATTCTGCTCTCCGAAGGATTACTGTCATCAGCTTTCTTCATCCTATTTAACTAGAAGATTTTTTTTTTTTTTTTTTTTTTTTTTTTTTTTTTTTTTTTTTTTTTTTTTTAATTTTTGATACTTGTTATTTCCAGGTCTCCAATTTGCTGTCTTTATCTGGCTTCTGTGACATATGCAAGACTCCACAGCTACACTTCTTAAATGCTTCTTATTTGGCTTCACTGAGTATGAGGCTTGCTGAAGTTTTTGGGAAGGGGGTAGATGAGTCTTAAAAAAATTTGGGGATGTTTTTGTTCATACAAGAATGCCAAATAACAGTACAATACAGGTAATGTCTACAAGATGATTGCTGAGTAGCAGCTTGAACCAGATCACCTGCATTGTTTAAAATTAAAATTTCCCCTTTGTACATTGAGGCAGATGATCAAAGAAGATCTTTGACAGTTAAAAAATATATAGTCTCTTCAGCATATTTAGTTGCGAGATTTGTTCATTCTCCCTCTTGAGACCAAATGAAGTTTACTGCTATTACCAGAACTTTTATCTTTCATGTCTTCTGGCATTATACAAATTTGTCAGCATTCTGATTACAAGGCCAACAGCTACAGTATTAAACTTCTCCATCTCCTTTTAAGGCATATTTCAATCCACATCAATTAACGCATCCTACTTTATCCCATTCTCCTTAACCATATAGCACCCTTCTACTACAGCAACTCATCTGTAATGCAGTTTCTACATATTTGCACCCAGATACTGCAGTCTCATTATCTTCCATTAAGTTTCTCAAAAGGCACACAGCATCAGTGTGCTCATTTTAAAAGTTATTTCAGTCTAATACCTTTTTTAAAAGGCACACAGCATTTTGTTAAAAGCACACAGGACTCTGAGCTTAATCAGCTTGTCTATTTTTGTATGTACCACTTAAGGGGACTTAATTTGCTGATACATTAAAATTCTGGAAATAGGCAACAAGAAAAAACCAAATGTTTTCCTTGAGCATTCAACACCCAGTGAAATATTATCCAGAGAAACTTTTCTTCTACAGCTTTCAGTTTTCTGTTTTTAGTTTAAGGAATGATTAAAATTATTACAATAAATGTAGTCCTTTCTACATTTTATTATAGTAAATTTTGACAACAGGTAAAGCACATCTCTAATCTTCACATCTAAAGAGAAATCCTTGCATTTTTCATTCACCTACCCATTCACTGTTCCCTCATACACTTCCCAGTAGTTCTTTACCGAAAAACCATTCAGCCCCTTTGCAAGTTCCTGGGAGGTCTAACAGCTCTGCAGGCCATTTAGCAAATACTCCCTTTAAGACAGCTCCATCTTAGCCAAATGTCTCTCATTAACTACTTGAGTGTCTCCACCTGCATGCTACATGCAAGCACTCTACATTCATCATCTCCAATACTACTACTAGACTGTTCTTGAGGATGCCCGAAAAGCTTGTTTCTTACCTGAAGCATACCTTTCACTTGATTTGGGGTCCTGCTTTAAGACTTTAAACTTCCTTTTTCTGTCATCATTTAACCCTTTTCATTGGCAAGCTGAGCTATTTGTTTGCACACTGATCTGTCTTATTTAAGATCTGTTTGAACTTTCGGGGGTCTTTTTCTTTTTTACTTAAATTTTACTTAATTACCAAGAGGATGGCATTCATACAGTCATTCCTACTACAGTTTAGTGGTAGACTAGGTTAGGTTAATAGTTGGACTCTATGATCTTTTCCAACCTAAATGATCTTATGATTCTATGTCTTAGCATAACAGTCCAGAAAAAACTAGCCTAATTGAAACAAAGCAGCAGGCATAATTAGCTACACTAACAGCAGGTGTTAGCAAATGCTTAAGAACATGCATGAATATGGCAAACAACAATCCTTGCTTACAGACTAATTTCAGCTCAGATGCTCACTGGGTAGGATGTGGTTTCTACAGATTTAGATGTATGCTTCCATAAAAAAAAAAAATGTTGGCATACAGCAAAATACTGCCATTCCATTATTATCACATCAAATTGAACTACAGTGCAACCTTTCAATTCTGGTAGGCAGTTTTGATGTAGTTCACTGCCTTTCAAAGTCTCTTGATGCCTTTTGTTGCATCCTCTTGAAATGACAAAGTTATAACCTGCAGCTACTCTGTCACTTCATCTGACTTCGTATATGAAATAATGTAGTGGGCATCAGATCACTGGACTTGGCATGCTTGAAGGGTGAAAAATTTAAGTCACAAGAAACTAAGTAATATAATGTGGCAGCCTATTATTAATAGCATAGAAGCAAGTAGAGCATGGAATAGCTTTCTTATTACACTAATAATGACATATTAGATAACAGTATGCTCATTTTTTGTCAGACTATATAGTCACTCCTAGAAGGACAGAATTAGAATCTTTGTCTAGCTTTAAGCATGATAAATCTAAGAATTGTTTAATCACAATTTTTCATTTTTGTTCTATTTCAGCTTTGTTGTGACTAGAACAGACATTTGAGTATTCAGGTTTCCGAAGCAATCAAACAGAACACTCAACTTCAAAATTAGAAGAGATTCATTGTTCTTATGACATTGCTCAATCCTGCTAATTTCTGCTTGTCTCAGAGCACTGTCTTTCCTCTGCCCTCCTATAGCAAAAATGCCTTTGCAAGCATAGACGGTGACATACACACCTCAGTGTGCCCCACATATAAAACTTCCACATTAAGCCAGTGAAATCATGAACGCTCACTACCTAGCAGGTGAGTAAAGTCAGAGACTGCTCACTAGCTCTGCATGGTGACTGCAGAAGAGAAGACGTGAAGAACTGCTCCACAGTCCACTACAGGCTTCTCTACTGTAGATACAAAAATCAAAACAGCAAATGAGAAGAACGTCAGGGGCTCACGAGGTCTGTTATGGAAACCCATAAACCCAAAGATAGGCCAACTTCCCCAAATAAAAACACAGCTGAAAAACCAAACAGCTTGAAATTGCTTTGGTTTGTTTAATTTAAATACTTGATTTTGGAAAAGGGAAAACTTAGTTATTTTCCATGTAAGTATTCACTGCTTTTTTGCAGGTTTTTTCTGCATAAAGCTACAGCTGAGCTGCTGAGACTAAATGCTCAACACCTGTTAAAATACTTTACTCTGTACATTATCATAACACCAAGCATACATAGATATCAAATAGCAGATAACCAAGTACAGTTTAAGTAGATAGACAAATCAGGAAGATGTCTATGGTCCTTAGATGTGCATCTTGCCAGCACATCTTCTCTTCTTAGCCTTTTGTCAACATAACCTGCTTCTGTTTTATAGTTCTAATAACATGATAACATTGGCATGAATATGAACAAAAATACAAAGGCAGCAAAGTGCAAGACAAATGCTAAAAGGCTTTTTAGAAAGAAGTGCACTTAGATCCACACATCTATTCATTAGGAGACTAAATGTGAATAATCTCTAAATTAAATTGTTTTAAGTATATAATCCTGCATGGAGGCACTTTGGGTTACACTCCTAGCCCAGTGTTACTCCACCACACCACAAGAGTCAGTTTCTTTAAAGGGCAGATATGATTTATCTCTCGCTATACAAACTTTAAAATCAATACTATGGAGGTCTTGGCAAAGTCATCTTTATAAGCACTTCTCTCTGCAACTGTGAGATAAAAACCCTCAAGATTACAAAAGACAGTTGGAAGGGACTTTTCTAAGAGGCTTTTCAGACAAAAGCACCCTCAGAATAAAGGTCAGCTGGGCTGATTTTAATCTATCTCCTTAAGCAACACCTCAAACTCAGTATAAATTATCAGTGTAGATGTTCCTTTCAAAAGGATTGCAGTTAAATTTAAAAATAATTTCAGTTCTTATGATTACATTCACATATTTGACTGGACACAGCTTTAAAACAAGTAATAACAGAAGCTGAGTTTTAGTGAGCCATGATATAAGCCATGAAGATGCAAAATTCTAGACATGACATTGTTCACTAAATTATTTACAGGAATACCCTTACAATTTTAGACAAGCATATTTTATAGCATTATACTTCCTTTCTTTGTATTATCAAGGGTGTTGAATCTGACTGCTGAACAGAGGAAGGCTGCCACAGTTCCAAAGCCCCAGGAGTAAGGCTCAGCATGCATTCCCTGTTGGCACACACACATACATACTTATATACCATAGTCAGCCCAACAATACACTGAGCACTCACACACACGCAGGTAGCACCATAGCCTCATCCTGCTCCCCTCTCCAGTCTGAGTAGGGGAGGTCACTAGTGAAGATGTACATTGCAGAGCCCTCCAGCAGTCTGCCCCATAGCTGGCCCCAGGATCCTAGTCTCTCCAGTTGCTGCCACCTGGATATTAGAGCCTCCAAGACCACAGTTCTGCTTCACTTGCTGGTACAGATTGTCTCAGGAGTCTAAAGACACAGCTGGTTGAAACCCACCCTGATCCCCCAGTAGCCAAACCACCATTGTCTCACCCTTAGAGACAAACACGCACATAGGTCTTAATCTTAAAGTCACTCAGACCCCACCAACTCTCTAGGAGCTAACGGACTCCCCTGGTCCCACCAATAGCCAGCTCCTCTCATGGTATCACCCTTAGATACACACACACCTTCCCAGGCTTGATCTTTGCTAGTGCTCACATACTTATTGGCACATCTGCACTCTGTGGCTACTGGCACCTCAGATACAGGAGAGCCTGAGTTTCCACTACAGCTGGTGGCACTTACATTTTACCCTTGCAGTGTCTGCAGTTGCTGACACCACAGGCATACAGGCCCTTCCACTCATGATCCCACTCCAGTCACTACACTCAAGCCCCCATCACACACACCCAGGGAAA
>NW_010391156.1:14217-26687 GCF_000710305.1 Buceros rhinoceros silvestris | reverse complement strand
GGAAAGAGAGAGCAATCAAATGACGAGAGAGAACAGACTACACCGATCAGGTGAAAGGCATGGACTGATAAGCATACAAACAAGCATCCTGTTGACACGCAACTGGCCTTTCCTTAACCCCCTATTTTCCCCACACTTGTTCCTCCCAAACAACCTAAATCCTTCTCTTCTCTACCTTCAGTTCATCCCCTAAACATCCCATTGCAAGTGCTGTGCTATCCTGAAATGCTCTTTTCCTCCCATCAATCCAAAACGTGTTCATGCAGTGACCCACATTGCTTGGTTTTACTCCTGCACAAGGTGGCTGAGGACCTCCTGGAACAGCCCTGAGTGGGGCCTGGACAGGGCTTTCCTTTCCTCCAAGTCCCTAATTTGGGTTCTCCATGACGACCATTTTGCCTCTGTGTTCTTCCACTGGCTTGTGGAGTCAGGCCTTTGAGGGGCTGATGCCTCCTGGGATGCACCTCCAAATACAGCCAGGCAAGGCACTATTCAGGCACCTCCAACCGGCATTGTCTCTCTGCACTCCTCTGTGGGTGTGCAGACAAGCTTTTATTGCATAAGCTAACACTTTGTTCACCTTTGAACAATCAACTTGAAAGCTCCAGAACATGTGAGAGTAGAATGGTGTAGTAGTTTTGATACATTGCTGCAAGCGCACTACGCAAAAATTAGAGCATCACATCTTTTATCTCCTCAAACCTTACGATTCAAAACTAGGCATCCCAAACTTGAGCCATGTAATTCACCTGCTCATTTAAAGTAACCGACAGCAGTAAACAGGAAAAATTAAATTACTTGCACCTGATTTGAAATCTCAGGTTGGACAAAGGTTAAAGAATCATTCTAAAGCATTAGGCAGATGTATGTTTTCTCTTAACTTGTCTTCAAAATACAGACTTCGCAGGGCTAACATTTGGCTAATGTTAAATGGAAACCAGATAGGGAGAAAGTGACAGCAGGCAAATAACTTCACGGTCTTTTCACTGCATCACCTGCCCAGCAGCACATCCAGCCATTTCTGACCATCCTGCAGTGGACAGATCACCTGCTGGTGCCCTGCAGAACAGATGGTACTGAAAGGGTAAAACCAGATTTAATCAGAAAGTGCAGTCTATTGAGAGCACTCAGCTAGGCAAATTCTAGTTTTCACTAATGCCACTAGGTTTGAGGGACCCTGCCAAGCTGCTTATCCTGTCTAAAACTCAGAATTTCCACTGTATGTGAAATATGAATATGAAACTTACATGATCACCTAGATCTGGAAACAAAGACAGCAATTCATTAGCACTTAACTCCTTAAGTCTTCAAGCATGCCCAGTACTAACCTAACTAATCTCCCAATATGAAAATTACAAGAATTCTTGAATGTATTAAATGAGTTACATATTGAACCATATTTGAGGGGTTGATGTCTGTTTCTAAAAAGCTTTAATCTGATATTAATTGCATATACAATAGCTTATCCTCTTGAGAACCAAGAATATAAATACCTACCTTCTTACAATTCAGTGCACAAACTGTGACACAATCAGAACACCAAAACAAGGAAGATTAATAACTGTTTTATAACAAAACTACTGATTCACAATTGTTAACCAAATTTCTAACAGTTTATTCTTTTAGTCATTCTATTCAACAGGATTTCTTGGGAATATAAAACTACCAGTTGTATGCCATTTCCAGCTTTAAGATGCGCAGATGACCTGACGCAATACCTCAGCCTTTGCTTTTGCCATTTACTCAAGGGTTTAAACCAGTACAAACCTAAGCTTAAACGAGTACAAACTTGTTCTTGAGAAGTCTGAACTGCATACTAGACCTCACTGTGCGTGCTTTGATCATTTTTGGTGCCTTAGACTTGCCTAAAAAAATTGAAAAACAAATCAAGAACAATTCAGATAAAACCGAAAGTTTCAATGAAAAAATGTTTACTTACCACCAGGAGACACTTGGCAAGCTCCATTTCCTCAGTAACAGGCCTGATGTATGGAGTAATGAGAGTAACGCCTTGCCCTTGAAGCAGACTCAATAGTATATAATACTAGTTAGAAGGAAGGATGCTCAACATTACCCATTACCCCAACAACACGTGCTTGGGGCCCAAAAAGCCAACCATATTCTGGGCTGCATCAACAGAAGCATGGCCAGCAGGTTGAGGGATGTGATTCTCCCTCTCTACTCTGCTCTCATGAGGCACCACCTGGAGTATTGTGTCCAGCTCTGGGCCCCCAACATATGAAGGATATGGACCTGCTGGAGCAAGTCCAGAGGAGGGCCACAAAGATGAGTAGGTCTGGAGCACCTCCTTGATGAGAGCAGACAGACAGTTGGGGTTGTTCAGCCTTCCAGTAATTAAAGGGGGCCTATAGAAAGCTGGAGAGGAATTTTTTACAAGGACATGTAGTGCTAGGACAAAGGGTAACAGTTTTAAACTGAAAGAAGGTTGATTAAAATATTAGGAAGAAATTTATCACTGTGAGGGTGGTAAGACACTGGAACAGGTTTCCCAGAGAGGCCACAGTTGCCCCATCCCTAGAGGTGTTCAAGGCCAGGTTAGATGGGGCTTTGAGCAACCTGATCTAATGGAACATGTGCTTGCCCATGGCAGGGGGGGTTGGAACTAGATGATCTTTAAGGTTGCTTACAGCCTTAACCGCTCTATGATTCTATGCCGCACAGACAGTATCACTGCTGGAGAACACAAAGGAAAGGCCATTCTGTAAGACATTAGAAAGCTGTGCCAATAATGAGAGAATGAAGTTACTTATCCACAATTTGTAACAGCAGCATACAGGAGGCATTACAACATCAGTTTCCAACGTGCATATAAAAGGAGATTACATTAGAAGCACATCCTGAAATACCTCTACAGGAAAAAGGAATTTTTTTCAATACATAGAAGTAGGGTAACATCTACATGTCCTATCTTAGTAGGTTGTGAGAAATATATCCTCCAAGATCAAAAAATTGTGTTTTGAAGAGTACAATACAGAATAAAGGGCAGTAACTATCAAGAAAGAGAGAAAGGCTTCATTCTAAGTTCAAACAATTTACTTAACCATACTTGAGTGAATTTACCTTGTATTGAATGACATGGTAATACACAATACCACCAGATCCAGAAAATAGAGGATACCTTAAACTGATTTTACAAGATATTTTCTAATGCTTTATGCAGGCAACACCTTGTTTCTGCTCCATTTATTTCCACGTCTACTGCAGCAATATCAGACCAAGAGTCACATTACTCTAGGTCATCAATGTTATAAATTTGGCGCTGTAGGAAAGAGTCATTACTATCTGAGCAGTTGCCTCTACTGATTAGCCTTTTATCAACATCTCTGTAATAGATGTCTAATGTTAGCACTGCGGTACATAGCAATATTGCTAATCAAGAGAACAAAAAACACACTTTACAGTGTACTCATCAGGGACATATCTTTCAAACAAAGTAGACTGCAATAGAAGCCTTTAGAGACTTCTGCAGGAAGTCATAAAAAAACCATACTTATTTCTTAGTTTCTCACACTTTTGACACCTAACAACCAACCTGCACAACCGGGTCTAAGCATTCTCTCAGGTTAAACTTTTAAGCTTACACGTAAACTGACTAATACTGACAAGTATTTGATTCTTCAAATGTTTTAAATAGTTGAAGTATGAAATTAAAGTCCCAGTCTACAATATCGTATGCTCTGATAAACAACTGAGTGTTTTATATCACTTCTAATGTTTCACTCTCTCCCTGCTTCTCCACCACACTAAGTTGCCACTCTTCACTTGCCTACCACTTTTCCCATCAGAACGGTTTTTATTATATCAGAATTGGAGAAGTGCATAACCCACAGCCACATTAGACCACTGAAAGCATGCAGAGTTCAAGGACAATACAGAAGACTGTGTGCACCTGCAACTAATAAACCAAGAAAATATTCAAGAATATTAAGACTTTCTACAAAAGCATTTGCCCAATGGGCAACCTCTTTCTAACTTGTCTTTCTACTGAAAGCATAGTTTGCTGATCATTAATCATTTTGGAAGAATCTGCTTCATCACCCTTTCTCCAGGATGATGTTTTTAATCAGAAAGCTATATAATCTAGTATTTCTCCCCTGCTTATTTCAAGGAGTTAAACATAGCAAGAAAAGTACTTTCTTTCCAGTGTTCCTTTCTTACATCAGCATCCCTACCAAAAGGAAAATAAAAAAAAAAGGCTCCACTAAAAAAGGAGCATGTTTTAAAGTTACTCTTCATAAAAACAAAGTAAAACTGCTGGAATTTATCTTTGGCTCAATCTTATGACAGGGTTTCAACACTATTGCCTGCAAGCAACTCCATTTTAGCACTTCAAAGAATCACAAGTATACTTAAGGTTAAAACTCAAAACTTGATGAAGAGTGCAGACCACAGAACAGCTGATCAGCTCTGCTGTTGGCTTACCAAGTGGTGAATGGCCTTTGAAGGCAGCCCTAGACAGCAAGGCATAAAACACAGGATTTTCTGCCAACTCGGAAGAAATAATAAGCCTTCCTACAAAGAAGCAAGCTAATAGCAGAAAATGCTAAAAGACCTTATAGGAGGAGGTCTTAAAATGCAGACAGGAAAAGACAGGAGAGAACTGCAAACATTTGCTTATAAAAAGCTCTTTAACATGAAATCCATTCAACAGGTTTCTCAGAAGCTCAGACAGAGGCAGGAAAACCCAAGTGTCAATTCAACCAGATGTGTCAGGAATTGGCTGTTTGTTTTGTCAAGCCATTTGATTTTTTTGCAGCAGACACCGGAGGTAGCATTAAAAAAGACCCAGAAAACCCCAAATACCTTTTTGTTATTTAGCAGAAGGATAAATTATTTCAGAAGCACAAGTATTGGTTCATTCAAGTAAGGGAGGTGAGATAGGCTATTCAGAGGAGGAACAATGATGCAGCTCTTTTGGTCACACTTAATTTCCTTCTCTGAACATCTATATCCTTTGTATCTACAGCACACAATTAGTTTCCACAAAAATACTTTTATATACATACACACTATGCATTATACTTTTAATCTTCCAAAAAGAGATAGCTTAAAATATATTGTCAAGTCTATTCCGTTGAATGTTTCAGGACACAAAAGAGCAAGTCCTGTAACTTTTTCCAGGTCCAGCAATATTAACACACACATCTGCTATCGTGTCTTTCACTAAGGATATGGCATGCACAACAACTGTTAGAAAGCTAACTAGCAGGGTCTATTTTAATCCCCCTAGAAATATAAAGAGTTAGCAGAAAGATTGCATACCACTGGCAAGAGTTGTTCTATTGAGGGATTATCACCATGAAAAAAGTATGTTCGATTCAATCATATTTCTTGCATCTAATAATGTCCACTACATAAATAAAACCCACCACTACTTTCTGAAGCAAACCACAGTAGACTTAAGCCAAAGCTTATGACCAATTTAAAAATGTTTTAATGATTTTTTTATGTTGTTGTAACATTTCATAGTCTTCACATGTATTTATCAAAACCAGGTTATACTCTAAATTTTAAAAATTAATCTGAATAGCAAGGATTTTATCTCCCTGTCTCACCCAAAATAGAAATATAACAGGGTCATAAAACAGAGTAACTATCAGCATTTTTAGAGGTGGTATTAACTGAAGAGCAAGATAATGCCTGTATGCGCACAATAATAGCTTTAGAATGGGTTTACTTAAAAGGAAAACAAAGCAGAGAGTACTGCAATTTCACTGAGATGCAATATAAAGCAATAACTTCATTTTTATGGAGCTTAACTTCCATGATGTAATTTGCATCTTTCTCCACTTAAAGTGAATTTGGATAATTTACACTGCTGGACACATTCAGCTGTTTTTAAAGATCATAATATGCTTTGACTCCAGATACACTCAGATTTATAAAAAGGTAGCATTCTTGTTTGGAGCATAAGCAAGAAAGGAAATTAATACTAGTCATAAAAGTAAATCTCCACATCAAAAGAAAACTGTAGAGTTAATGTATGAAAGAAAGCACATTTGAGCTTTTTACTTCAAAAAGGATTATTCCTCTCAGGCACAGCCCCTCTTTGTTTGCCAGGCAATCTTGCTCATTCTATTCTTTAATGCTCTAGAACCTACAGCGGTTTCTCACCAGACCAGGGTTACATTTAAAAGCCTTGCAGGAAGCTAGGTAAAGGCCATCTCAGTACATGACTCCCATCACTAGCACAGACTCAGTTTTGAAGTAGATTTATTATCTCTGAAGAAAGCTGTGGTGCCCAGAAAAACAAAACCATCTATGAAAACAGTAATGCTGAAAGGAAGCACACTCTCAGCAGACAACTACCTCCTCAAATGGCTGGCCCTTGCTGTGAGTAGGTAAGTTCCTACCTTCTTCAGAGGTCTTATATTTCTCCTTAGTTTTATCTCTCTTCATTCCCCGTAACAGAAATGGAAAACTAATAGTGAGAACGGAGAGGGGCCAAGGTACAGGGTGAACCAGCTGACTGAACATCCAAGGGCTTGTGCTTCAAGCTTTTTGTCTCAGGACAGAAGACTACCCACACAGTTGCGTTCTTTCTTCTGTAACAGCTTCAGTCTCCTTTACTTTACACACCTCACTACTTCTGTTCACTCCTTCCCTAGTCTCAACCTCAACCTAGTCTCATATTGTTCAAATGCAAAAGAAAAGTAAGGAAAGAGTACTTTTTGCATATGCTCAGTTACATGCTCAAATCACCACACTAGCTTCACATGCTTTCCACTTACACCGAAGTGGTAGCTATACCAATAATCATTGCCATTTTTAAACACTAGTAAATCACAAAAGAAATCCATGTTCCCATGACAGCTGACAGTCATGTCTACCATCTTAAATATTTTCTTTTAAAAGTGACAGTTCCATTGTTAAGACTTTCAAGCACACAACTCATGCTTTTCAGAAAGCTGATTACAAAGCAAACTCCTAAAATTGAGTTGGCTGAAGTACGAAGCAGCAGGCAAATTTCCAAGATCCAACCTGTATTACAGCTACCATCTTAGATGAAGATGTATCACCCTCTGCTGTAAAAATGAGATTCCTTAGATTTTTGTCATGCTTAAAACCCATCTACACTAGTTATATCTTAACGAAACTGAGACCATTACTCCTGTCATGTATATATCATAAACCAAACAAACCCAATCTCCTTATGTGCACCATTTCATAAAAAATTTATAATGGCAATTGCATTTCCTTTTGCTCAGGACTTCAGCCCACAGAGAACAAACAATCTTTACTACTTTTATTAAATATTTACTATATGGCTGTTCTGGCATCATCACAAGAAACACTGCATATAAATGTTGTGCATTCGAAAAATACAAAAGCTACACTTAAAAGATGCTGGCAAGCAGACAATACCTGGGAAATGCAAGAAAAGCTGACAGTCTAACTTTCACTGCTGATTCTTTCCAGGACAAAAAGCAGTCACACAAGACAGCTTAACCCTTTGGACTACTTGATGCGTGTTGACCTTAAAGCATTTTCCATAAACTAGATGTTTGCCACTACCTGAAAAAAAAAAAATCATGCTTCTTTAAAAGTGTTTTTACTTAAAAGACAATCAACTTGTTTCCCCACAGAGCTTTCCACCAGCACACGTTACAAGCCTAGAAAGGTCTAAGTGCTTACCAACTTCATGTAAATGCAGTAAGGGTGTATCTATCCCCCTCTGCCAGCAACATTTCTATTTCATAGCAGCAAACCTAACAAATCTAACTTGGAGCATAATACCCACAAGACAGCCCATAAGACAACACAGAATGCAAAGGCCTTAAAGTAACACACTATCTTCAGTATCCCATTCCTTGACACCAAAGGAACAAGTTTCAACCTTAGATTAAACCTACTGTTCCACCACGCTTTTACTTTGTCTTGGCAGTAGTCACATAACTATCTCAAAGCAATAGGCACACAGCACGAGACAGCAATCCCATTACAACTTTCAGATCTAAAAGCACAACCATGTATCCCAAACAACTGAGCTACAGCTTACCCTGCAGCAATAATCATCACAATCACTGGTTTCTGGCAGGACTCAGCACACACTAATGTGATGATTTTTCCCAGTGAGTCTCCAGGAAGAGACCAAAGAAACATGCCTCCCTCAGTCACTTGCGCTCTCTCCAGAACTGTTAGAAGACAGTATCAAGTATCACAGTCTCCTGCAAACCACACGCCTGTGATAACAAGCTTCCAGATTAAATTTTGTTTGAAGCAAAGTGCAGTAGCAAGCACTGCCCTCAAAAAGTTTCCTAGCCTAAGCATCAAATCATTATTTAGATAATCTTCCAAACCAGACCTGGTCAAGGCCAAAACAACAGTGGCTGGAAATGCTTTCGACTGATTCACAGATAAAAAGCTTGCTTTCTAGCTAGTGGGCCAGGCCTAAAATTTAAGGCCTTCAGTCTCAGGACAGGAAGGCACCTATTTCTAACGATGTCTTTATTTTCTCACCCCCTTCCTAGCAACAAGCAACTTGGCTGCAACACTGACCATTCTGTAACCCACTTCTGAGTAGAAAATGAACACACTAACATTTCCCCATTGTAAAGAATGAAGTAGCCCTGAGCTACCCCTAGCTGATCACTACTGTGCTCAGCACCAGCCTCCCAGACTCTTTTGCTGCCAGTCTGAATTGCAACTTTCAAACTCATTAATCAGATAGCCACTAAATTAGGAACTGCACTTCTTCCTAGCACAGCCTGCCAAGACAGCTGCACTGTTTTCTGTACTAATGACTTGAGAAGGTACTAAAATAAAAGTTTTGGCACTGACATACACCAAGAGAAGGTACTCCCATCATTACTGGGGATGACTATCATTGTGATTTTCTTTTCAGTATAAGAGTCACACAGAATATATTTAGTAACCTAGTATGGCATGATCCTTTCAATCATAGGCTTCAGCTCAGTTTGAGGGAGATAACAAAAGCAAGTTTTGTTGGCTGTGGTTTTCCAAGCACCAAAGGAAGGTGGTTCTTCAAAGGAGGCGAGGGTCAATTTATCCCTCCTGCATAAGGCTCACCTCACAGCAACAGCTGATTTGGTCAGCTGGGGATCAGATGACCCAGATTAGACTATGGGAAGGAGACAGCCCAGGAACTCATTTGGAGTTCACTACATCCTTTTCTGAAACTTCTCAAAAGGAATGCATATGAGAAGATAGATAAGATAAAGCAAAGAACCACAGAGAAACCTACTGGCATAAGAATACAGCTCAAGGAGGATAACAATGACAAACAATGAACCAGGAGTCCTGAGCAGGAAAAAAGACTCTAAGAAAGGCTTTTCAGAAGAGACAGGAACCATAATAACTTTAGCTGAGATATCAATAAAATATCCTGAAATAGGAAGCATCTGGACTTAAAGACCAGTGTATTAATCTGAGATCGCGCACAGAGAGAACATCCTGAACCATGTGCAGAGGAAGCAAAGCTGGACAAATAGTGCTTTAGCAAGCCATTAGGCTGTTAGATATCATCCAGAGCAAGCGCTGTATACTTAGGCCTTTTCTAATCTAAATTATTCTGGGATTCTAAGATCACCGAGTCAAACGATAAACCTAACACTGCCAAGTGCACCACTAAACCATGCCACTAAGCACTACATCCAAGTACCTCCAGGAAAGGTGACTTCACCACTTCCCTGCACAGCCTGTTCCAATGCTTCACAACTCTAAAGATTTTTTTCCTAATACCCAATTTAACTTCACATTTGAGGCTATTTCTTCTTGTCCTATCGCTTGTTAATTGGGAGAAGAGACAAACACCCACCTCACTACAGCCTTCTTTCAGGCAGTAGTAGAGAATGATAAGGTCTCCCCTCAGCCTCCTTTTCTCCAGGCTAAGCAATTCCCACTTACCTCAGCCACTTCTCAAAGGAACTGTGTTCTAGACTCTTCACCAGCTTCACTGCCCTGCTTTCGGCATGGCCCAGAACTTCAATGTCTGTCTTGCAGTGAGGGGACCAAAACTGAACACAGTATTCAGCCTCACCAGTACCAAGTACAGGGGAACAATCACTTCCCAACTGCTGGCCACACTATTGCTGATACAAACCAGGATGCCACTGGCCTTCTTGGCCACCTGGACACACTGATGGCTCATATTCAGCCAGCTATTGACCAATGTCCCCAAGTTCTTTCCTGCTGGGCAGCTTTTCAGCCACTGCTCCCCAAGCCTGTAGCATTGCAGAAAGTTGTTGTGTCTCAAGTGGAGGACCAAGCACTTGGCCTTGTTGAATCTCATGCAACTGGCCTCAGCCCATTGATCCAGCCTGTCCAGATCCCTCTGTAGAGCCTCCCTACACACACAAAGATCAACACTCCTTCCCAGCTTGTTGTCATTTGCAAACTTCCTGAGGGTGCACTTGATCCCCTCATCCACATCATTGATAAAGCCTTTTATCCAGCACAGAGTACACCCATCCAAGCCATAAGCAGACAGTCTCTCCAGAAGAATGTTGTGGGAAACAGTGTCAAGGGCTTTACTAGTGTCTGGGTAGACACAGACAGTCATTTCCCCATCCACTAAGCAGGTCACCTTGTCATAAAAGGAGATCAGGTTAGTCAAGCAGGACCTGCCTGTCAAACTCATGCTGATTGGGCCTGATCACCTGGTTGTCCTGTACACACCATGTGATGGCACTCAAGATGATCTCCCCTGTAGCCTTCCCTGGCACCACGGGCCAACTGAGAGGCCTGTGGTTCCCTGGATCCTTCCCTGGAAGCAATCCTTCTTATAGATGGGCATCCCATTTGCTAACCTGTAGTCAACTGGGACCTCCCCAGTTAGCCAGGAGTGCTGGTAAATAGTAGAAAGTGACTTGGTGAGAAATTCTGCCAGATTCCTCAGCACCCTTGGGTGGTGGTAGATCCCAACTGGCCTACAGACTTGTGTGTGTGCCTAAGCTATGTAGCAGGTCTAACTATTTCTCCTTTGATTATGGAGGCTTCATTATTCTCCCTGTCTACCAGCTCAGGGGGCTGAGTACTCAGAGAACAATTGGTCTTTGTATTATTGAAGACTGAAAGGAAAGAAGGCAGCCTTTTCCTCATCCTTTGTCAGTATGTTTCCCTCTGCATCCAATAAAGGATGGAGATTCTCCTTAGCCCTCCCTTTGTTGCTTATGTATTTATAGAAACTTTCTTTTGTCTTTTACAGCAGTAGCCAGATTAAGTTCTGGTACCACACTTACCGGTATCAATTATAGCTAGAGCCCAGATGCACGATTTATGTCTTTTCAGGATTGTCTCCAGTGTTTTAAAGGCTGCTGCAAACAGACTGAAGACCCGTGAACTGCACAAGGTGAGACCAGATGTTTTAAACACATTTTCTAATGAAAATAAACACTTTTAGTGAAGAGTAACAGCTGACTTTGTTTTACATAAATGGATGGAAAGGCTGAGCCCAGTATGGACAAAGTACCATTAATCCCTCAGAAGTCTTCTTCAAAGAGATGAAGAAAAAAAAAAAAATCTTTCTCTAGTCTTTCAGATGTTCTTTTAGAATGTGCCTCTTAAGAGCGCATCCCACAATTTAAACCACTTAAGCTGGTAGATCCACTTTGTCATTTTTTTAAGGGCAAGCTCCAATCAGAACCAGGAAAGCTGGCCTAGTTTGCCAAATTAGTGGTCAAGTTCTAAATAAAAGTTCCATCAAGCTTCGACTGACCACACAAACAGAGAACAGATAAGTATTTATAGCTTGCTTTCCCTCAGCTACCAGCTCAGAAACCACAGAAGGACACATTACAACACATGACTTCAAGCACATAAGTGCTCAAGCTTCTTTCAGCCAAGGACTCCCTGTCTTCTATGGAATATACTTTCACCTTCCTTTTCTCATTGATATTTTCAAACAGAGATAGAAACCCATTGCATTAACATGCCCAAATTATTTGAAGAAAACATAAGTCAGGTACACTGCAATCAATAGTTGCCTTCCGAACAGTCAAATAATCTTCTCCAACTTTTACTCAACTTAAGACCTCAGAATCTTCCCAGAACTCGTCAGCTCTTAACCCAGTAAAAAGCCTTTCAAGAGCAGCTTACAGCCCATTATTGTGATCCAGTATTTTCTTTATGGTAACAGCACTGAATAAGTAAATCTGTTCATACAGACCTATCGACTTGATGCTATTTTCTATCTTCTTTGTACCATTCCCACACTCCCCAAACTGAACACACAAGTAGTTTCAACACCTAAATGCAGCTCCAGAAGAACTACTTCTCAGACCACATACACTTCCAGTCAGTGCTCCATGGTGACACAACTATCTTGTCATGAAAGCTGAGACCAGCCAGCTTAAGTCTCAAGGGCACAAGTGTTTTCACACTATTTGTTACTAATTAAAGTCTAGTAGCTTTTCTTTTCCAGCCTTTCAGGTCACACACAGCAGCAGCTTCCTAATTATAGGCATGTAGCCTCTCTAGGCTCCAGAAGA
>NW_010391156.1:0-14140 GCF_000710305.1 Buceros rhinoceros silvestris | reverse complement strand
AAGAGCGTCCCATGCACAGCTCCCTGCCCACCTACTTACTCACTACCATGCTCTTTCACAAAGATTAGGGCTTCCTCAGACATTATGAGAATCTGAATTTAGGAACATGAATCAGCTTTACAAATTATTCAGCAGTTTGAGAAAAATCTATGTTTTACGGAAAAAGGTTTTGGAATAACCATATGAGCAATTAAAGGCCATAGGGAGTGATGACAATAACTGGATATAGGCTGACTGCAATAATTTTTCTTTAACTGGAACACAGGAACCAGGAGAAATACTTTAACCTGATCAGGTATACAGCTATTAAAGACTCAGCTCCACCTACAGTAGTTTCTGCTGAGCAGATGAACACAGGGAAGTTATTGTGAGCCTCTATTATGGCAATCTTAAAGCATGAAAGAACAAACGTCAGTGATTCTTATTTCAGAATCAGAATAATGCAGGTTAGAAGGTTAACTCAAATTGGTTAGGCAAGGTTTGCAGGAAGAGGTAGTCTTTCATGAAAATAACCAGTGTGATTAGGGAAAGGAGATGAGCTTTCAGGCCTTCTTTGGTTTTAAAGTAGAACCAACAAACTTCAAAAATAAGTAGAAGCTGAGAACAATTTATGTTTGACTTTACTATATATCTATTAGACCACCTGAGAGACAAGTTAGAAGGGATGTCTCCAGATCATCCAGTCACTTTTTATGTAGAGTTCAAAAGCATGAAGCATTTTCAGACTAGTCTGACATTAACAAATGTTTGTTGGCTGTTTTAGAAATACCAACTTTAAATAATTATTTTCAGAATAAATTAGTTCTAAATATCCTCAGTGAAACAGATCACATACTACTTGTCTTCATGCAGAGAAAACCTTGCTTTTCATGCATTTGACACTGGCCTTTACACTAAGCCAAAGAAACCTCCCTTTACCAGTTTCCCACAGTTGCTTGTGAAAGGCTTTCACAATCTTAAAGGATTCCTGTGCTGACTAGCATCCTTATTTCAATAAAACATGTTCTAATATAGACATGGGAGGAAATGCTAAGCATATAATGGCTGTTCCACTTTCCCCCAAGCCATTATGCTTTGACTGCACTTAGAACTTCGGGAAGGTTGGAACACACACCACTCAGGAGCACTACAAGAGAGTGCTATCACATGGTTAGTTTGGGGACGAAAGGCTGGAGTTATTTCCTGTTTGGTTCGTTTGTTTTTATGTAACATTCCCTCCAGTATGTAGTCCCCCAAATGCTTCTCTTCATTCCATAAATTGTAAAGCTTCTTTATATTGTTAACTCCCATCTCTCTCCCAATTACTCCTTTTCTGATAAACACATGCTACCCACAAAACAAGCCAGTGTTACATGGATGACAGCAACTTCTCAAACGAGCCTTGACTCAGCCATCACTTTGGGATGTCACTGCAACCCAGTTAAAAGCTCTATCTGGAACCCTGACACTTGGCAGCTCACTTTCCCCAACAGTAAAAACTACTACTACACCCATTTCAGCTTTAAAACCAGAGCAAGATACCTTTTTTCAGAATGCACCCAGATATGCTCATTGTCCAATGGTTTGTCAGAGTGAAGTAAAACAGATGTCCCTATCAACAAGCCAACAGCACATCCAAAATAGAAGGCAGCACAAAGAGCAAGCCTCTCTCTACTGCCAGAGTCCCTTCTGATAGCTCTTACAAGATTACAAGAGCTATGTGTTGCTCTATAAGCCTGCTTAACATTTTTGCTTTGGTCTTTACTAGAAACTATGAGAAACTGAAGAGAAGTTCAGATCGCACCTCTAATCAGTTTAAGGAAGAAGTGACAAAATGTGGCTGCCTGTGGCCAGCAGCAGCACCACAAACAAGCTTTTCCACTCCCGTGCTGATCTAACTATGCAGAGCCAGGCAGAAAGCTCCTTATGCTCAACTCTGGGGGATGTAAAGGGCATGTTTCTGCTTTTTCCCTGTGCACCTTCAAGACATGCATTTAACAGTGAAGAGAGCAGCAGCACTTTTCCCCTTCATCATAATACTCTCTTATGTGAGCTAAAACTCACATAACCAAGCAGATGCTGTTTTGCAGAAAAAAGCTATTACAAGCAAAATCAAGTGGTCTGACCAGGGTCAGATAAAGAAGGCGAGAAGAAAAGCCAATGCTACAGTCTTAATAGCCTTAAAGGTTCACCAATATTTGCACTTGTCTGACTCAACTATAACCATGAACCAACCAAACTTTGGCTTTTGTCATCATTTAACACACAAAAAAGGCAAATGCATGTGTAAAAGCAGTACTATTTTCATTTTAAAATATGTTATAATTTGTTACATGCAGGAAAACAGGAATACTGTTATTTTAATTCTACATGCCCACCAGAAATCTAGTCTCAAGTCATTTTTTTAAATATTTAAAAAAAACTTGTATACACTGACATAAATCTTTTGAACAAGTTATAGCAGATACCACTAGGAGTAAAAATACTCAAGATAACCTTTTTACTTCTTAGGGAGGCTTAAAAACTTTCCTTTAAGGAAAAAAAAAAACCCAAGCCTTTCAAATTTGAGACCTGCCGGGCCTAATGAGTCAGAAGACAAAACCACAATCCAGATTGCCCTTTATAAACCTGTCTTTACTGTGCCTGTGTTCACTGTGCACTGCTTCACAAAAGCACGTGAGGTTTTCCTATAGCTTCTATGTCATTACAGCCATTAAGTACAGAAGTTTAATCTCCTTATGTCAGACAAAAACTTACAGATCAACAAGTCAACATACTCATAAATTGTCTTACGGTGATCACGCAGTTCAGGGTTGAGGACAGAGCTTTATTTGTTTTTCCTTCATTTTTCCCCTCCCACTGCCAATACACAATCACCTCCTACCAAATTAGGCCATCTGGTCATCTGACAACTGTAAATAGTAAGCAGTCAGTTAACACCATTTAAGAGATTAGCAATTCTAGAGCATTCACAGGTGAAGTTATGATAACCCTGTAGGTTAGTTTTGGTTTTCTTCAGGTTTTTTTTAATGTTTGAGCACAAAATTTTTTCACCTTCTATGTCACTAAACAAAATTCTTATCTCAGCTTTAACCCACCTGCCCCCATTCTCCCCATTATGATATTAAGGACTAGCCATATATTTAAGTGGCTATATATCTTCTGTACAGAGGATATACATTCCTACAAAGAGCCTGAAGTCAACAAGAAAGAGTGGTTTTGTTTAGAATCCCTAAAACTGCTTTAGTTTAAGGTAGTCAGGAATTGAAAATGTGGTACAAAAGGACAAAAAATACAAAACGTTCTTCAAAATGAGACAGTGTAAGACATTAAAATTCATATATTGGATTTTAAACATTAAATTAACTATGACAACATTTGTGATACTTGAGGTTACCTGAGTAAAAGCTTTGATTTATTTTTTAATCCCAGAAGAACAGAAGATTTTTGTTACAGTTAACCTTTCCAAAGTTCATACTGGTGGTCAGGAGTCTAGAAAGTTAAAGGTTTTTAAGGTAACTTGTAAAATCATGCTTACTATTTATGTAATTCCACTGATAAATCAAAGAAAAGGAAATTAAACTTAATTTACTGGGAAGGACCTTCCTAGTACACAAAATACCGATAACAAGAGCATTTAAATATATTCCATGTTTAAAGAGAAAATTATGAACATTAGACTAAAAAAAGCACTAGCATTAATTAAATCAAAATTTGCTAATTGTATAAGGAGACTCCGACCAAAGGAAAACATCCAGCCTGAACTAACTTACATTAACTTCTGTGCTGATTTTAGCAGAAATACAATTATTCTTTTAGCTATGACTTGGTCAATAAATTGGTTTGAGCCTACTTTTGCAGTATCATACATATATTTCACATAATGAAAGAGCCTGTTTCTCCATAGACAAAGTTTATAGTAAGATTACGTGGCAGCCTAGTTTAAGAGCTTTCATCACAGTTAAATCTTAAATAATGTCTCTTCTCCCTCTGAAAAAATCAATTAAACTTGCATTATAAGCAGGACATCAAGTTTCCCAACATTTCCTCCACATTTGTTGTACTCTACCCAAAATGCATCCAGTGATCAGTATGCTATTTCTGTTACAGTAGTTTGATACTAGGCTCATCTACACAGCTGAAGTCATAACGATAGCCTTAGAGGTAACAGGATTAGAAAATCTTAAGAGAGAAGGTGTGCGAAGGTATAGCATCAAGACAAAGCCATAGGCAAAGACACCAGATCTGTATTAACGGAAGACTCCAACTCTCCTTGAAGTCAGCTTTGGGACTCCAGAGCCAAACACTCAACTCATTCAGGAAACCCTGCTTATGCCAGTCTGAAAATATTTGACTTCAAGTCACCTCATGAATAAGATGAAATAGACTTCAGCTTTTTCTAGACCACCCTTTTTCAGGTGTATTATCATCCAAAAATAAGATTCAATTGAACTCTCTAGACTAGTGTTCTGCAGGACACAAAGCTAAAGAAACTATGATTATCAGCAACCTACCTACAACTGCTAGTAATAAACTTGCAAGAGCACTTTCTCAGAAGCAAGCATCATTCAACTATCATCTTTGCAGCTTCTCAGTATACTATCCATACTTTATGGAAATCAGTCAATTCTATCATTTACAGGAGGGATTTGCTAGCCAAACCTCCTCCAAAATAGTTTTCCTCCATATTAATCATTACATTGTCTTATGCACATCGTATGCTCCAGTAACAGTAGTATTTTTCATGGTTTTCTTTTGTAATGACCTCTTGACAAGTATAGCAGTTTAATGTCACTGCTGATTCAGATCCACCTCAAGTGAGGCCACATATTCATTATGAGTGGCATAAAATAGTTATACAAGCACAGACAGTGGATACCAGTGTCTGTACTTCATTATAATCATTTGTGCAAACAACTCCAGTACTTTGAATCATAGAATTGCTTAGGTTAGAAAAGACCTTTAAGATTGAGTCCAGCTGATAATCCAGCACTGCCAAGTCCCAGCACTAAACCATGTTACTAAGTGCCACAACTACATGTCTTAAATACATCCAGGAACAACACCCACCAATTCCCTGGGCAGCCTGTTCTGGTGCTTGACAACCCTTTTGGTGAAGAATTTTTTGCTAAAGAGATGTGAAGGGCTATATAAAATGCTAAGCATGAAACAGAAGTTGTTATCTGAATTGCATTAGCAAGAAATCCATTTCAGTTCATCTACATGTCTATTGCACAAAGTAAATTAGAGACAAAACTACTGGATAAGCAGTTCAATTCCTCCCTCTCCCCAGTTCACTCACACAATGCTGTCCAGACAAATACTTCATAGACAGTTTCTTTTTCTGCATGTAACTATTTTTATTATTAACATTAATCTTGCAAAACTTTACTGGAGCATCACCAGACATGTTTTTCAGAGGATTTCACAACACCCTATCTTGGTGGCAAAGTAGAGGAAGAGCCTAATTGTCCTTAATCCTCTATTTAAAATAGGTTAGATAAAATCCTCTTTTGACTGAAGCAAAGAGATTAGTGAGTGCCACCAGGAAAAAGAAACACTATTCCCCCCTCACCCTGTCCTGTATCTAAATGAGTTAAATGATTAATAAAGGAAACAAATTAGCCAGTCTCCTATTTCAAAATGGGAAGTTAGTCAAAAGGGAAGAGCAGAATAAACAGAAAAGTGTCCCTACGAAATCTCAAATTCTTAAGCTTTCATGCTTTCAGTAACTACCATGATAACACAAATAAGAGTAAGCATTCCAGAACACAGTTTCACAGTACACCTCAGTAACCAGGCAGAAAAGCTAGTATGAAGCTTTTTTTATTTGTTTTTCTTAAAAAAATACCAATATACATCTGGATCCCTGATAAAACATTACGCCAAGTGAACTGCATACAATTTCAGGAAGTGCGTATGCACACATCCGCATGTAACTGCACAGGCACATATGTAGATGGAGGAATAGAGGGGGAAATTAGGGGTAGCAGAAGAAGCAGCAGTGTAAAACACCTAAGCAACAGAAGAAAAACAACCCTAAGACGCAGTCACTATAGGCTTATGTCCACACCCAGTTTTGTTCTTGTAACACAGTAATTTTTACCTGAAAGCCTTAAATTACCTTTACAACTTCTCTCTGTGGAAGAGCTGGGTAATACTCTCTTCCCTGTCCTACCGAAAGATAAACACACAGAGAAATTAGAATCTAGATCTGCAAAGATATGTATGTGTTTTATCAGCCTGTGATCTTCTGTGATGTTCCAAGCAAACTCCCCAGCCACTGGTTCATCTCAGTCTCCTGCAGCAATCCAGTATAGGCTGCCAGTTTCTTCCTAGAAAGAGTGCATTTCTACTATAGTACCATGAATACGCAACACTTAAAATCGAAGTTCAGTAGAAAAAAAACCCAAACCAAACACTTTTCATGATGACTCAGAGCATGTTTGAGCCATAGGCTTCACAGAGTCATTACTGAGAGTGAAGATAAAAAAACAACTGGTGTCTGTATGACACAGAAAAAGAACCCTTGATTTGCCTTGTCTACCTGCAGCTGTTGCCATGGCAACTATAGCAGAGAAGATAATACCATTCCAGTGTCATTGTGTCTCATACTTCAGGATAAACTTCAACTGAAATGTCCCTTGACAATTATACAAATAGAAATAACTACATTATCCTGTGTAATGATAAACCAGTAGAATAAGCAGCGTTATTTTGGAAAAACATAATCTGACTAGAAGAAAGACTTAGATGAGGAGAGGCAGGCTATTTTCCTCAAAAAACAAAACCAGTAAAGTTGAATCCAGTTGCATAACAGGTGTTAAAACATTTGCTCAGTCTTTTCTGGGGCACAGTTTTCTCTCCCTGTCACATCTGCACACGACATGGAGCAGACATCAATAATCAGGTTTGCAGCTCCTCAAAAAAACTCAATTGTTTCTAGTCACACTTAAACCTAGTTAAACAAGTTTATTATCCCCATCTCAACAGCACAAACAGTGGCCTGCTATGATATTTGATGCACACTTTACTTGCAAGTCCAGTTACAGTTTTCCAATGCAGACTTGAGAAAATCCCATTCCACCCTGTCACTTTTACTTGTTTCAATTACTATTATACGACAGGGAGAAAGAATGAGAAACAGTGATCAGAGATCTTAAGCTATAAATGCACTACATTGTACCTTGCCCTCTTCCATTCCCAAAAATTATTTTGAAAAAGCTTCCTGCTTTCAGTATTGATACTCTGTCATGCTTTAGAAAAGGCATAAAAGCAGAACTGTATTTTTTTTAATCAAATAACATGTTATCAATAAACAAGACCAATTATGCAGTTCTCATCTCAGAAGAGACAAGTATTTTTGATCCTAAAAATGGCAAGGTTAGAAGTTCTCGATCCTTTTTAAAGGACTGAAATACCTCTACAATTTAGATGCACCAAAAGCAATGCTTTCTACTATCGAAGAGCATCTGATGAGTGCAGATGAGCAATATTTTGTAGTCAATAGCAACCAGCTTGTAATATGCACTCTGGCTTCCTGTAAGTGAGCTGTTTTACATACACAATGTTCTATTTTCATTTGTTTATTCTCTAAAGAAAAATGAAATAATGTTTTTCTTGTGTAAATTAGCTAATTGATGGGGGAAGGGGAGGTATAAAAAAACAAAGCCTATGCAATTCTCCATGTTTATTGCCCCTCAGTAATAAATAATGGGGGAAGGGGAGAGTGTCTAGGGGTTTTTCCCTGAGCCTCAGATTATACTGAAGTATCTTAAGAGCACATTACAAAACTGGAATGAACGCAACAAGAGTTACTGCCAGTATTCAAGAGCTAGTTAGATTTGTAGAAGTGCCAAATCCTGTCAGCCACGTTCAGTCTTCAGCAGAATTAACTTCTGAGGTAAGTAAAGGTGTCAAACTTGGCCTTTCTTAAATGAAAGGCTGAAATGTATGCAGGCAGCACTCCACACAGACTCTTCCCACCCCATGCCAAAAAAAGGCAAGTAGGAGAATAAAAAAAAAAACAATGGTGCTTAGAGAAACAGGAAAGTTAGGGAAGTTGCTCATGCTGTTAGATGCCCTCTGATGCACTAGCCACACCAGGAAAAACTGGTATCCACAATGAAACAGAGACATCAGACAAGAAGCATCTCAGGTTTCAAGAAAACATTGTGACACAGTGACCTGCACAAGAGATAAGAAAAATGCATTACATACCAGGGATAGACACAAGCAGTTAAGAAATGCAAGTTAGTAATTGCTGACCTACGAATACACACATAGCTCCTATCAAGAGCATCTTTTGTAAAATCACATCAGTTTATAGACAAAGGGTCTGTATATAAATACATTTACATAACATTTAATACAGCTTAAGATCTAGTCAAATTATATCTCTGGTATTAAAAAACCCACAAACCTTTTGAGTTACTGTAAGTGACAGCTAGGAAGAAAAGGATGTTTATTTTAACAGGCATCCTGACTAAGAAACATCTAGACAGCACTAATTTGATACCAGTCTGGAAGGGCGGAGAAAAAGCTTAATGACCATGAGCAAAAGCAAGAACTGCAATGCAAGGGTACCCTCATATGTATTAACAGAGCTTAGATTAAAAGCAGCAGGTCACCTGAGACAGACTGTTCTTTTAGACACAAATAATTCCAGAGCACCAAAGTTTACAGTTTTGCCAACTTTCAGGTTAAAGCAGTTATCAGCCTTTGCTGATACAAAGGCAGATACGTGGAGAAAACCCTGAAGCTCAATGTTCATTTATGTCTACTAAGACTACAAAGACAAGTAAAATACTTCAGAAATCTAATTAGAAAACAGTTTTAGAATTATAATGCCAATAAAGGTAACAGAATTGTCTAAACCTATGACCAAAAGCCACAGGCTGCCATAAAATTTAATAGAAAACTTCCTAAGAACCCCTAACACAACTTCCTGATTAAGCTGATCAATCATCTTCTCAAACTATGATTAAAGTTGACCCACTGAAAAAATAAAGTGAAAAAAAAGCATCGATTTGTAAACTCATTTATTCCAACCTCCCAAAAAAAGATTTTTCAGAAGCATCTACAGAACTAATAGGCCAGTAGTTTCCCAGAAGCCAGAGCTGCAATAAATCACTGTTCCTTCTGGAAGCGAATCTTATCTGCTGCTATATGCCTTTAGAGATATTTACACAGGCAACAAACACTTAACATCTGGATTTGTAATCCTGAAGCAATACGAGAACCTGAAAGATGAGAAGCAATGAAGTGGCAAGATCTCTAAATGTACTACATAATACAGGCAAAACTGTTCAGTAATACCGACCTCTAACCCCGTAGTATTTATTGTACAACCCAAAGCCATCAACCTGGGCAGGAGCATGTGCTGATGAGGGCCAGCTGTCTTAGAAATACAGAACAGACTGTCACCGTATGCTGCAAGATGTTTAGCCACCATTTAATGTCCAAACAGACATATGCTAAAGAGTGACATTTTTCCAGAATGCCCAGTTATATTCAAAACCACAGTATTCAGGAATATCCAAACCCACATTCATTCAGACACAGATATTGTGAATATACAAAATATGTATGCATAGGTTTCATTAAGGAAAGTCAATGTTCATTTCATGAAGGATAATAATTCAGAAGTCCCAAGATCAGAAAGAAGTGTTACCAGAGAAAACCAACGTGACTGCTGTTATATGGGCAGAACACATTGCTTAACAATATCCACAGTGTCCCAAACAATCTAACTATAAAACAGAAGCTAACCTTGTATGGACACAGTTTTAATTACTATTGTATGCTGCTTTTTTCCCCCTAATCAGTGTACTGCTTAAACCAACAAGTTCCTCTCATCACTGAGCACAGAGCAGACTCTGCATGACACTTACAGGACAGTACACACTAATTCCATATTCTCAGGCTGTGAGGCTGCCCTCCCTGGAGTAACACACATCCTCTAGGGAATGCACAAACAATCCGAGGAGGAGCCAGACAAGCATATTTGATGGAAAAGCAACATCCAGAAAAAGAGGTTATATTTTTATACAGTATGTGACAAACAATATATCCCCTCAAGGCAATTTTCATACTATCCTCACAACTTTTTTTCTCATTATTAGAGAATATAAATTAAACAATACTGTTGTCAAAATTTATCCTATTTGTCTTATTGTAAAAGGCTGATTCAGATTCCACGGTTCCACATGGTGAAAAGGCTGTATAAAAAGATGTTTCTATTTTGTTAAAGATGCCTCTACTATAGCTCAAACTTTGAAGCAGTAAAACATACAGAATAATCTCATTAGATGCAATTAAGAAAAGTTACATTGCTATATTTCAGCTTGAAGGACCACAAAGCATTTAGGAAACTACACTGAACTTCACCTTGGCTGCACTATAATAAAACACCTTCGACACAGAAAGTTATTCTTCACCAACAGGACTATAAATTGTTTGTCTGAAATAACGGTAAGGGGAAATAAAGGCTCAAGTTGAAAAAAAAGTAAAATTTGTAGAATGGATATAGAGACAGAACAACAGAATAGCAATTTAGAAATTTACTAAGATGTCACTGTCACACCATCTCTTGGTGAAGAGATAAGAACTACAGCATAACCAGCATGCAGAACACGTATCCAATGCCTAGAAAATAGGTAGAAAAGCAGACAAATATTTGAAAATGCTAACCAGGAAACTGACTTCAACTTGAACTGACAGCACCCACTCATCATTATGCTTCCAAAGAGCCTTGGAGATAATATTTTGCATTGCTTCAGGTCAGCAACTGCAACAACAGGGGAAAAGGGAATGGGGAGACCTTCAGAATCAGGACAAGAACCCTGGTATTTAACTTACACCATTACGTCCTACAACATACAGTATGGGGGAGAAAAAAAAGAAATTATGCAGAACTTTTAGAAACCATACTATTAGAAGTCACCATTAGTACATCACATAGCAACTGTTTGTTATTCCAAGATCATACCATACTGCTGGTAAGAGCTCCCAGCTACTTCAACATCTCCAGCCTGCATCAGCCAAGGTTCTCAGGGTAATCCAGAGGCCAGTCTGCTCTGGTGTCCTGGTTTGAGTTAGAACAGAACTAATGCTGCTCAGTGATTTTACTTTCCAGCTCAGTCTCTTCTCAGTGATGGCACTGTCTGAAGTTAAGGGCATACTTTTGCAAACAGTGTCTGCTTCTAGAAGTAATAATGCTTAATGTTTACAGTCACTGCCAGGGGCTGGTGTGCAGAAAGGCTCTGGATTATACTTGCTCCTGTGCAGACCAAGGTCACTGCTAAATCCTGTGTGCCACGGTGGGGAAGCAGTGAGAGGCCACACCTGTGAGGAGCAGCGGACGGGACGGGTGACCCTAAACTGACCAACAGGGTATTCCATCCCAAATACATCATATTTGGTTTAAAATCGAGGGTCTTGCTCCCTCGTGCTCTCTCTTCTTCAATGGCCGACATCTGCAGAGGACTCTGTCCGTTCTGCCTTTGATTCCAGACTCCATCCCTGAATCCAGTTCCAGAATCCAGCTTCTGCAGCCAGTTCCCATCTGCCACTGAGACTAGCCTGGGCCTTCCCCAGTGTCTGCCCACAGCATCAGTGGTGACAGTGACATGGTTGCCATCAGGGGGGTTGGGTTCAGTATTGGTAATGTATATATTCATACATATTTCATATTATTCTTCTCAGTAGAGCAGTTTTAATTTTCTTTTCCAATTCATAAGTCTCTCTCCCTTGCTCTTTTCTCTTTCCTCTCTTTGGAAAGTGGGGGCGGGCGAAGTGGGCAATAGAGAGTGTCTGTCACTCATCTGGAGCCGGCCTAGCTCTAATCCTTACCTCTGAGGAGGACATGTAGCTGAACAAGTCCAGGATGCAACTTGCAAAACAAAAATCCATAGTTCTAGGACCTCAATCACTGAACAGTTTCTGTATAGATTTTAACTAAACCCAAGCTTGAGCTTACTTTGATGCAAGCACAAGATGTACTTATCCTCTCTGACTCTCCTGCATTAGTGTCACTGCCTTGTCCCTCTTATTAAAAAGCAGCTTGGAAAGAGGCAAGTACATCTATGCACGTGAGACTTAGCTGGTGTGTATAGAGCTTGGGTGAACAACTGTGGAGCAAGACTGCTGACATGTGCATCTGCTACTCACACACAGCAGGCAGTTTCAAGCCCAGCATTCAAACTACTATTAATTTCCATTTTCACTGCTGTAGCTGTACAAAAATAGTTGAACCATGGAGATAAAAAAACCCAAAACACTCAACACACACAGGCATCAGCTTGCCAGATCTTAATGGCCTTACTGAAATGATGAACACAAAATTACTTACAGCAGCTTTTTTCAAAGTGATCTTTCCTTGGAAGAAAGGATCCAAAATTAAGAAACTGAAGGTATGTAAAAGAACAAGAAGCAACAGGTGAAAACACAGATAGCAGCTTGGAACAGCTAGGCTATTTTCTAGACATAGCTCACTGGCGTACATACAATACAGAAAGCAGTGTGACCTAGGAATGCTTCCTCACATGGAATATCATAATGTTTCATTTAGCTCTCAGACTGCTGAATTGCTCTCATCAGCAGTGCAGGAGGGTGATGACAGTCCGCAACTCAAAAGTTCAAGTGCCTTATTTTCAACATACTGTCTTCTCATGTACATCTTCATCTTTTAAAACAACTACTGTAGCTACTTCCAAGCCTGTTTCTTTCATACTTGGTGCTTAAGCCTTCTTTGAAAAACAGATTAAATCACTTGTGCATAACATTGTTGCTACAGACCACAGCATGTTCAGTGCACAACAAAGACTGCTACCTATACAGGCTCCAGATGTGAGCACGCACACACACACACAAAAATACCTTACACTGAATCCAACAGTTAGATCAGCACTGACAGATCGCTACACCCAAAATGATCCTGCCTGCTTTGAAACAGACCTCAGCACAGTTCACCTGACCCTTGCATATCCACAGAGACTACTACCTCTCTTAAACCTCACTGAATTTTGAGTATTCTCTTCCTTCCCTCAAGGGCCACTTTCTGAGGATCCATATACACATAACTGCTTTCAGGAGTCACCTCTCCACTCTCTTCTCATCCCACATAATACCCTACTGTAAACAAACAAAAAAATCCCATCATTTTCACCTCTGCTGTTTTTCTCATTTTTACTTTCTTTTCTTACCTAAAGAAGAAAAACCTCAGTCTGTATTATGTGGGGATAGCTCTTGACAAGCACAAAACTAAGTCTATTTACTTTTGCTTGGTCAGAGCATGAAAGTTTCCCCACAGTACTTCCTGCATGAGAGGAAAAACTGTATGTATTGGGAAATCTCAATTATCTCCTTCCCAGCTTTTAAAAATTTCTTCTACAGAAATTTGCAGTTTCCTGACCTTATATTGTGCTTCCCGACCTATATTGTATTTCCCCACCCTTATACTGTACATCCCCGCACTCAATGGTATTCCACTAAATTACTAAAACCATCATCCAGAACATTTGTTAGGAGTTCAATGAATTCACACTATTCACAGTCACTGATGCTCCTCAGCCTACACTTGGATCCACTCTAATGCACTACTGATTTACTCTTTCAGACAGCATGGGCAGAGGGAAACGGCATGGGCAGGCTGACAAACAAGGAGTATCAGCTGTCCTTCTCTAAAGTACAGCAAGTTTAGTGTATTTGAATCTTGTCTCGCACTTCTACAAAAGCGTGAGACTGTTTCGACCATTCGTCAGCGTATTTAAATTGCACAATTCCACAAGACACAGCTTAACCGAAACGAAGTAACAAGGAGAAAGAAAGAGGAAAAAAAAACCCAAACAAACCCTAGAGGTTTTATCTGCCCTGATAACTACGTATCTCAGCACACTTCGGTAAACTTAGGTCAACCCGTTCTGGTTTAGCGAAGGACAGTCCCACAGCCAGCTACCCGAGGAGAGGGCTGCAGGGAACCCATTAACAACAGCTGCATCCTCCGTTTACAGAGGAAATCACGAGCAACGGCCCCCAAGGCCCCCCTGGCCGCCTTGCGAGTCATGAGACCGCCGAACTCCTGACCGAGCCCTGTCTGCAAGCCTAGGGCCACGGCGCGATGCAGCTACCTCGCAGAGACCCGCACGGCTCCCCGCCGTTT
>NW_010391155.1:52194-69982 GCF_000710305.1 Buceros rhinoceros silvestris | reverse complement strand
AGGGGAATGCCCCCCTTCTCAAACCACGACAAGGTGCTATATCAGAATGGAGGTAGTCACTTTTCCATCATTCACACAAGACATGCTCAAGAGGACCATTCTATGGCATCCTCAATTCTTTGTCCTGTGTCTTACCTTCAGAAGTATCCTATTTCTATTTCAATGATCCTTTAAAAGCCTGTAATAAACTATCTGAAGCAAGATCTGCTCCAATTCATCTACTGCAGTAACAATGCTAGAATCAAGGATATTTACTAAAAATATTTCACTGGTAATTAACACCATTTTGACTGTATATTCAAGAGCTGAAGGACGTAATTGTTTATCTCTAGTAAGACACGAACTGTAATAACTAGACACCAATCTTGGGAAAAAGTACTAATTTATCTCTGGGAAATCATCATGCTAGATATTCAGATTTTCTAATCCCAAAACACGTCCCATAAAACATGGCAACTTAATTTTGAAACCTTACAGTAGAATTTATTTTTACAGTATGGATCTCTAGTTACATCCTTTAATGTTTGTCACATCTAATGGAGATCCTTGCTGCTACAGCCTTGGAAATGAAGAGAGTGAAAAGAAAATGTATAATCATTTACACTATGAATGACAGTTCTTATGAAATTCATTTAGGATTACAAGGGTAATACAAATAGTGTAGAAGCAGTTCATAACACTGAGTCTGGAGGAAGAGCTATTCATGCTGTGGAACTGCAGCCTGGTAATTTGGGAGTTTTTGTCTTTGTTTTAATTTTTGCCATGCTCTTTTGCACCATTCTCACTTGATGTAACCCAAATGGACAGTCCTTAATGGGAGGCCTTTTCATTCCCATTTGTGAGAAAAATCACTCGGATTCAGACAGAATTCATTTGTTTTATGAAGCCAAACTTGCCCTGGAGAATTTTGGGGGAATTTCTCTCTAGGCTTTGTATATGCTTGGGGCACAGATCACCACAAGGAAATTAAAAACATCTTCCACCACCTCGATAACAGAACACAATTAATACACAGGTAAATTCTCTTTTCTGGAGCACAGGCATGTATTAGATTCTCACAAATAAACTGCTAGATCCATATTCAAGAAGTCTTTTCTTGATAATTGATAATCCTCATGTCTAACCTCACATATTCTTTTTTGCTGGTAAATTACAGGAAAGGGAATAAATGAATTAGTAGCCAAATTTGCAACTTCCTGAGTCTGATACATAGACTTTTTCTATAAAGAAAGGAAGATACCTGCCTGCTTTTTTACCCTCTGAGGATTGTAGAAATCAAAAAACCCCCTAAATTACTGAAATATTGATCTTCATGAGAATCTAATAAGTGATTTTCCACCGTTACAATGTTACTTTTCTTTTTCCTTTCGAGTCCATATTTGTAATGCATATCTGGTCATTATATAAGATAAACTGATTGCATAGATGTCAAGACGCTACATGTAACTCTAGAAGTGTTTGAAAGGACAAACTCTAAATAATTTTCTATTCTGTGCAACATTAATTTTGCAACCGCTTTTTCTGAATAGAGAATGCTTCATACTGAAGCATACATTATTCTCAAATACTATTAGCCATGTCCAATCAATGAAATTTAAATTGACTATAATTAAGCTAATACTGAAACAATTTTACAGAATCACAGAATCACAGAATCATCATCCGGCCGGAAGAGACCTCAAAGATCATCGAGTCCAACCGTTACCCTTACACTGCCAGGGTCCCTACACCATGTCCCTCAACACCAGATCCACACGATTTTTAAACACTTAATTTTAGTTATTTTTATTATCTATCAGCATTATAGTGTAATGCAAGGAAACGGAAGCATATGACATGTTTCATAAAATGGGCTATAGCTTCGTGGTACCAACAAATGGAGTGAGCGAAGGAGTGTGTGTGTGTATGATCAACAGCAAGTATCAAACTGGACTGGCTAGCGAGTAGATTAAATGGCCTGGAAGTCAGGGAAATTATATATATCTGTATGTCTCTCTCTATATATATGTTGTTATATCTATATCTATAATCTCTCTGTGTGTGTACATGTGTGCCCTTTCACCAGTGTTTGTGAGTGAGGAGGTCTGGACCAGCAACTGGAGTGGGGCCATGAGCCTTGGGGGGTTTGAATGTCCAGGTGCCAGTAATGGGAGTGACCAGGAGCAGGGACATCTACTGTTGCATCAGCTCAGCTATGAGAGGGATGCACATTGTATATAACATATATAGTTCCCAGTACCAGACCATCATCATGATCAGCCAGAGAGGGTAACAGGATGAAGCTGTTGGTGCTGTTTGTGGGAGGGCTGAGCGTGTCCATCTGGGTTGACCCGTGTGGCCAGACCTGTCTATATGTGCTATATGTGTGCTTGTACGCCTGATGGGAATGCACGCTCAGCCACGCTGCCAGCTGGACCTGAGGAGCTGTGGCAGCCTCTCATCTATCTGGCTGCTGGATGCATTCCCACATCCTTAACTTTCTGAAAACATGGTCCTCTGTATCAGATTTGAATATATGCTTGCCATATATACAAGACTGTGTCATACATAGAGCATTGCACTCATAACTAAGTACTTAATAAAATAACCTGATGATAGAATATTTACAATATCTTAAAAAACATTAATTAGTTTTGCAAGCTTTTACTGTTTTTCAGTTAAAATTAAGGGAATTCTTCCACTTTAACCAGCCTATACTATCTATAAACAGAATGAAAAAAAACCCAAACCCAAACAATATTCTTGTTAGCATTTGGTGGGAAACAAGGTTTTTAAAATATGCTTTTTTTCTTTACATTTGTAAAATTCCCTTTTCCCTGCTTCACAATTCATAGAAAATGCAGAAGCATTCTGAAGAGAGGAACCTGGTCCTTAAATTTAATAATGAAAGTATTTACATTGCAAATAAGCTAAAAATGGGAACATTGCTTAGTGATTTTCTTATGTCTGTTTTTGGTGTACTTACACTCAAGGCAGTTGGTCCTGGAGGTCCTGCATCTCCCTGTTTAAAAGAGGAGAGTAAGCAAATCAGTAATCTCTTTAGTTATACATATTTAACCTTGAGGCATTTTAGAAGATTTGCAGAAGTAGATTCAGTATAATCACCAAACTTGCTCCGATGGTGAAAATACACGAGTAAAGCAATATTCTTTTTCAGTAATGGCACAGATGTACACAGTTCACCACAGGTTAAATGCAGAAATAATGGCAGGTCTCTGCATAAATTAACTGCAGCTTAAATAAAGCAATCCTTCAAAACACATTTGCATATGTTAAATTACAAGCTGCAGCTTACATGCACAAATTGGCCACTGAAATCAGTGTGACAGCTCACACATGCAGAGACATCTGACGGTGTAAAACGTTCACAGACTTCGGTCACTGAGGTACAAATCACACTGTGAGTTCTCCAGGTTCAGTTCATCGGAACAAACTGGAGCACCCAGACAGCAATTTAGAATGTCTAGTTTAGCCTCCTGCTCTGCATGCCTTTCAAAATTTGTTGTGATGAAGAATGTTTGCCTTTCATATCTACAGTTACCCTGTATTCATGTTCTTCAACCCTTAAGCTACACAAATGGCAGCAGTGGGTGCTTGTCACATGTAGTTAAGGCAATATGTTCAATGAAGAAATACTGTATACATGCACATATACATACAAATTTACAGATAAAAAAGTACCTTTTCTCCTTTAGGACCAGCCACACCAGGACTACCAGGGTCACCTTTCAGTCCCTGGGAAAAGAAGAAAAGTGTGTATTTGTTGTCATCTGTGGAAAGCACTGGACAAAATTCTGTAGTGCTATGAATTAGTATATACAAACGAAATAAGACTTAAAATATTATCACATTATCAATACTACCATCAAATAATTCTTTTCATAATTTTGTGAACCGAGAAACATCTACTGAAGACCGTATGTGCCTTCAACACATAATTAAATACACAAAGCCAAACTATCTACGCAATTGTGCCGCATTATGGCAAGTAGCATGTAGAAATGCAAAGTTCCCTTGCAGTCACAGTAGGTGCCAACAAAGACAGAATACTAGAGAAATTACTAGTACATTCAATTAACCTCTGCTACCTCTTGGGAAAGGGGCAGAGGTGGTCAGAGAGCTGTGGATTCCATGCTTCAAGTAGCAATCCTGAGCTGGTGAGCTGGTACACCTCAGAGATGCTGCACATCCCCCAACACCCCAATCTTGACCAGTGTTGAAAAGGCAATTGGAGAAATAATCGAATCCTTCATACCTCCCTCTTTAGTTCTGCCTTCAGCTGCAGAAGCAGATAATACTGTCTAGTCTTGCAAATTATGTACACAGCTATTTTGCAACTGCAGAAACATAGAACAGTTTGGATTGGAAGGCACCTTCAAAAGTCATCTATCTAGTGCAACCTCCCTGCAGTGAGGAGGGACAGCTTCAACTAGATCAAGCTGTTCAGAGCCCTGTTCTAAACCTGACCATTAATGTTTCCAGAGATGGGGCATCCACACCCGTGGATGACCTGTTCCCTTGTTTCACCACCCTTATCATAAAAAATTCCTTCTAGTCTAATCTATCTTCTACCATGTCTACAATACAGCTCTTCCACTAACATCTCACCAGAAGCACCCCCAAAAAATTCTTTAGCACCCAGCACAGAGTCTTTTTTTGTCTGCTCCTTGCTGCAAAACACATGGAATTCTGAGAAGTTTTCAATTATGCCCAGTAAATTCAAGTCATTCTGCAGTAAGGAATGAACTTAATTCTGATGCTGGGCCAACCTGCCAGGAACTCCTTCCTGTTTAAGCCAAGAAATTGGTCTTGTGCCTTCCCTCTGCATCACTGCTTTGGAGAGCATGCACACCGTAAGTCAGAGACAGGTTCAAAGATTTTACTTGGAAACCAAATGGCAATTACGCAGGAAATACAGGAACAAAACATAATGAGATATTGCACAAGTAGGCCACCACCACTATTACTTTGGACATTAAATATGTTGAGGACAGAAAAGATTCATCTACATCTGAATTAGGGTTTAGTAACTTCAGTTCTTCCCAGCCCCCTTTTTGCCCTTGCAAATGCTCTTTCTCGTTTTGCAGTAATTGGAAAGATAGAGACAACTGGCATGAAAATGATAAGTAACATCTGTGCCTTGGTGGGTAGAGAGACATTAAATCAGTGAGCGTTCTAAATACTGCATATTTGTGCAACTTCACTTCCTGCTAAAATTACATTAATTCACCATCTGGAAGGAACATCATTTAGAACTATATGAGCATTTAAGTACCCACTTTGGATTAAATTTGTGGTTGTTGTAAATACCCCTGATTTAGCGTTGATTTGTCCTTTATTAAGCTTGCCAAATATGTAATAGTTAAATCAGAAGTAGTTTTGCTGTTTGAACTTAAAAAATGCAATAGGCAGATGGATTCAAAAACAAACCCAAAGAATCGCTTTCTTTTTACAATCTGCATATTTATGACATAGTTTTAATATTGTCTCCATTTACTACGTTTTAATTTTCACCTCCTCCTGAAAGACTGCATAAAGCACAACCACTCAATATTCTCAAAAGCCATTTTAGGGATTTTTCAGGTATGTAAACTGTAAGGATTTGGTTCAAAATCAGTGCTGGCAAATCAGTAGTGGAATGATGGTTTTGAGTTTAAGAATTAGCTTTTAGGCTGTATATTTACAGAAGACAAAAGATAAGGGTAAAAAACCCCTGCAACTTGCAGACAGTGACATGTGTGTGTGTCTCTACCGAATAGGAAAAACAAGATCAAAGACACTGAACCTAAGTCATGCCCTCTTAAACTGTGAGCCACATTTTTTCTAACTGGTGTGTTTAAAGCTTTTAGGAGTGTTCCTCCAGTGCAGCTTGGTGACATAAGCAGTTTGACAGCTACTGCAAAGGTGATGACCACAGAAGTTGACTTCACATAAAAAGGCCAAGGGGAAACTACGTATTTGACAACAAGACTTAGTGTTCAAAGTGAGATTTTTGAGCACCCAGAAAGGTTTTTATATATTTATTTTAAAGTACTTGAATTAGCTTTCCTTTGCAGTTTAAAACCCCAGGAAAGAAAACTAGTATCACACACACACACACACACAAATCTTAAAAGGTTATCCCATTCGAAGTATTTCTTGTTCTTCTACATGTCATAAATCTTTTAAAAATATGAACATCTTAGTAAGTTCCACACATGGTGAATGCTTGCAAAAACACAGCTGGTTCTGCACCATGCCTGTTCCTCCCTACGGCCAACCCTTTTAAAGCTGCTGAGAAGTTTAGCTGCTGCTGACTGGCTCTGAAATGACTTAAGACGTCACAATCCCTGTGTAAATCAAATCTGTAGCCCCTTCTAGTGCAGTACAGCGCAATATCCTGCCTCTGGCAGAGACCAGAACAGCATACTTGAGTTAAATGGATGTGGTTATCTAAACAGATGTAATTTGGATTTTAGATTAAGCTTTAAATTAGAAAAGCTCTTTCTGTAAGATTTTAGAACAAGGTCAGTTTTGAAAACGACAAACTAATTTCTATTGATCTAAGGAGTTTGTTACCATATTTGCCAGAAATTCAAGAACTGAACAAAAATTCCAGCAGCTCTCATAGCAGAGGGTAAATTAATTACATCCCTGTATGGGGGACATGGATGTATAGGGCCATCTCAAGGCTAACAAGAGAACATGAGAAATGACAAAGTGAGAAATGCTTTTTTTTAAAATATGTATATATACATACATACACACAGGCATTACTGTAACACAATTGCTGACCAACAGACAAATTACTAGAACAAGCATATCACAAATATCAATAAGGGTGTAAAGTCAGCAAAATTGAGGCCAACAAAGGAAAGATTAAACTAGAGGCAGGCTTTTTGTTTGGAAGAGAATGACAATGGTATTTCTTCTGGTGGAAGGAATTTATTAAAGGAGAAGTTACCCTATTGGTTGACACTATTTTTGACAAATATTTAACCAGACTCTTCTGTGATACTAGTTTACTGAAGTCTTAGCCTACAAAACAACTGCATTAGGAGAAGAAAACAATTTAAGAAAGTAACTGTGCTTTAAAGCTCTAAAAAGGAACCATAGTTTCACAAATTCTTCAAAGAATGGGATTTAATTAGTGGTGTCCCAACACTACTGGCATAAAAGGCAACACTTTTTCTATTTGAATTTTCCTTTTAAACCGGCAACAATCTCATACAATGTTTGCTGTGCTCTGGAGTTCCATGATGAAGACGTGATAAACATGTTCCGCACCAAGTCTGAGAACACTTTATTTGTTCAAAAGAAGTGGCAGGTATAAGCAGAACTAGAAAATGGAATGGTTTTTCACTTTCTATGTTTTCAGTCATTTGGATAAGATCAGAACAGTCAAATATTTTGCAAGAAAAGGGAATGAAACAACATTTCCCCCTAAACCGATTCCTTTGGATTAACATGATGATCTGCAAATCGGTACTGCTACCATCACTACGAAAAAGGACAGAACATGAAGAGACCAGAGGATTCACAGCTTGCTGCTTGTGCTGGGAAATCACATGCCATGTGCCTGTGTCTGTAGTGTCTCAGGAACTACCCTACGAAGAAATCCTAGCCCGGAAGTATCATCTAACCTGCCCAAACAACAGCAACAACTTACACCAAGTACACACTTTGCGTGAGTACTCCCATATAACCTACAAGGGTTGTATTAAAAGGGAAATGTGTGTTGTGTTTGTGTCTGTTGCTTTTAACCTTGACACTGTGACGCTCAGCTGTTTTAAAAGGGATTTCTAAGCATTTAATGAGCAGACACCTCTCCGGCTGAGACTGACTAGCTGGCAATCCCTGTGATAAAAACTCCACGGCCCAAAAAGTAGGATTTGTATGCCAGGCCAGGGAAGTTTGAGGAAGACTTTCAGCAGCAGACTGACAATGAGCTAATCTTGGAGCAAACACAGAAGCCTCAAGAAAGTTAAGGTATGGAGAGGAAGTTTACTGGGAAACTCTTACAGAGCTGCCAGAGTTTCTGCTGCTTACACTGCCTGGCAGCAGACAAATGGACTGAAGGGTTTCTATATGGACTACAGACAAAGGGTACTGAGAGCCAGGGTTCTGTTTGACTGCTCATCGAAGAAAAACTACTGGGATGCAGAGACAGCTATTAGCTGTAATGCAATCCTCACCAGAATTGCTAGAAGACAGGAGCCACAGCCTTTTCTCGGCTGCCACTAGTTCCTCACTTATCCACAGCTGGGAAGTATCTTAGAAGTGCATTAACCTCTCACCCTAAGACAAAAAGTTTACTATAATAACAGACATGGATTTGATCAGAGAAGTCTGAAAAGGAGTACAAAAATAACTGAATTGTTAGCTTTGCAAGAAATTATCAATAAGAAAACTTTTTCTAGAGTTCAGAAACATTAGCAAAATTGTTATGTTAAGCATTCCCTCCAAGTTAAACATGCTCTGCTTGCTGCATTCTGACTTTACATGCTCTAGCAGGTTCACCGAGGCCTGAGAAAACTGCATCATACACTGAAAACTTTCTCAGAGAGTGAGCAAGCAGTGCTTATACATCATCACAGAAAAGAGATGAAATGGGTAAAATGTACTAGTAGCTGAGGACAGGTGCTCTTTCCAATGAAAAAAACCACAAAGATCAGCTGGACCCCAGTAGCTCCTGCAGCGGCCAAGTGTCACCCACTAGAAATGCACCTATTTGTGCATACACAAAGCTGCCTGCATGTGGCAATGGAGAACGCTGTAAGATCGGCATCGTCTTTTGAAGAGAACAAGTTTTTCACTCTAAAAGATATTTGTTTGGAAAAATATCCTTTGTAACTCACAGTTCCCTGGTCTGCATTAGAGTAGTCTGGTTCAATCTCACATCAGGTTAAAATCTCCTAGAACAACACATATTATCTGAAGTACTGGAAACACAGTAAACAATCCAACCAAACCAAACTAACCAAAAACGTGCAACCTAATTATTATAGATTAAATGAACAATCTCTACCAAGTCACAAAACTTGGAAATACTCTAATGAGTAAGATAACAGAATCACACTTTCTCCCCAGAGCAGCCTTAAAATCTAAATTAAAACATGAGCTTCAGAGTCAGCTGTACAACACCAGGCTGCATTTGTTGGGATAACTTTTCTAATTTAGCAAAGTATTTTCAAAGCTCCAAACAATACACTATTTTCCAGTTTATGTTTCAGGTACGTTTAACTATTGCCATTGCTCTTTTCTCATTGATGTCATTGAAAAACTTCAAATTGCTACATCACTACAATTTTCTGGATCCTGAGCAACACCTACTATCTCCTCATACTTTTATTCCTAACAGAATTATCTAGGATATAATGAAATATCATTACCAACTTCATATACTCTGAAGCAATAGGATTCTTACCTTCCTATACAAATATTTCCTTACAATGCCAATATTAGGAGAGTTCAAGATTAGAGGAGCAGGCCATAAGGGTATGAAGGGAGTCGACTGCTACTATCATACTAAGACACTGGATCCCTTTAATAACGTTCACCTTTTCCCACAAGTATAGTGACTAAAAAGGTCTTATATGTCTTTCACTGAAAACGTGAGATTTTCTTCATTGCTCACTGAACTTCAGAGGTCCATCCTTTGACATCGGATATGTAAAAATTAGCAACATTTTATGTAGGAAAGATTTAAAAAAGTCAATGGGTGTATCACCTTTCTCAGCAGGAGAAAAAATAATTAATGAATCACTTGGTTTAATGCTGCAGATTTATATACTAGATATACTAGATTTTAATTTCAGAATTTTTAAAACTTTTTTCTTCTTTTTTTAACAATATACAAGAAAGCTTCTATTCTTCCCCTAGCTATGCATGAAACATGCTGATTTCTGTTTTAATTTACTGTTGATGAAGGATTTCATTAATATCAGTGAAACGTTTATTGGTAGTATCCCACAGTATTCACTTCATACTTGCATCTCTGATCAAGAAAATGACACGACTCCAAAGAGTCTGAAAGTTTCAGTGACAAAGATTTTCTTTCTGTTTTGGTTCAACTGACAAGTGTATGAATATAACATAGATCTTACTCCAGAGAGAGCTTCACGGATATTTGTATTGCAAATTTGTTCTTATTCTGTGTAGGATATGAGTGTGATGGAGAAGAAACTGTATTTATCAGGATTTATTTCAGACAATGTGTCTATGAAGCTGCACTTGTTACAGTGATACAAATGATGGCATTATTAATGCCACAGGGCTAAAACAGTCTCAAGGGATAAAACAGAGCTATTACTCAAGCAAACTGTCTCTCCATATTATACAGGCAAATACCTGCTTACAGATGTACCGTACCACAGGAGGACTACGCTACTATAGTAATATATTGAGTTATTTATAACTACTCCTTAAGAAGCTAAAGACAATGGCAACTACATTACTAGTATTTATAGTAAGTATTCATGTTGTCAGATGTATTTTGAATAATGTCCCAGACTGGGACATGGTATTGTAGATCTTGGCTCAGATTCCTGCAGTGATAGGCTGGGGAGCTGTGCAGAACAGTTAAATATATTCACAGTTCCCACATCCAAACCCGGTTCTCAATGAGAGTAACTGACCCAGTTAGCATAACCAGTGAGGGATAAGGTTATTAAACTTTTCAGGTATCTCTTCATCATTACAGAAAGCCTAGTCTCCAAATAAGCTCTGGTTTCCCCTCTCATGCCACTGCATTCGAGCAAGAAATTTTTGTACAGCTAAGAAAACACAGGCAGTAACAGCCAACAGAACTGTTCTGTGAAACCTACTTTCCTGATTTTGATTAAAACAAATTCAAATATGTTTCCACCATTTGTGCAAGATAAAATGTTCTGTCATCATCTTCAAGTTCTTCACTTGCACGTAAGGAAACCGTCACTCCCCCAGGCAGAGACAACAGCTGCCAGCAGCCAGTACCTCTAGCTTTAAGTGTTTTCAGGCTTTCTTTATAGAGCACTGCAGATTACTCCCATGTAAGCAGATTAACTCGATTATTTCTGAAATATCGGATGTTATATTTCTGTACACAGAATGAATTTGACAGACATTGATAGCGACCAAGAGTCAACGATACACAGTCCTTTAAAATTAAACGTAACGACTGGCATTTCCACGCACAGTGATAACTAAATCCAAAGCATTTTATATGTGTTGTTAAAAAGGAATTACGCGTGAATTCAAACAATATAATGTTATATTGCCTTGTGCAATTTTACTTCCAAGATGTTTTAATGACAGTTCCCATAATAACCTACCATTTCTTGACACTTTACAACAGTTCAGTAAGTATTTCAAAATAAAAGGGTTCAACATTTCACACTTTTACAGTGCCACTATGTCAAATATGTCCTAGAGTTCACCAGATACTTGGTATACCTTACTCTTCCTAAAAGGTTTATGGAACAAGATCCCATGTAGTAAAGGAGATCGTGTCAGAGCAACACAGAAATGTCCCCAGGGCTATGGAAAGAAACACAGATGTGTTTTTTCCATGCCGTCAGCATATGTGCATGCATGACAGAAGTATACAAGTTCACCTTTACAGACAGGCGGGCTACAAGAGACTATCTCTTAGAATACCTAAACATAGTTTCAGCCCAGCACATAGTATATGTTTTCAAATGGAGGACATACACTATTAGTCAAAAGTAGCCTGATTTATCCAGCATTAAATTATACTAACCTAAAATAGGAAAAATATTTTTACGTTTACAGTGTGTGTAGAAAGTCAGATGACATAAAAATGTCATTATTACGTATTTCATTTTGCTGCATTTTCAGTAGACCCAGCTAGACTGTCACAGCATTTTTGTGTCAAATGCTGACCCTTTTACTCTTTTGGTAAAGTTGCTCAAAAAAATGCGTTGCTGAACGGTTTTTCCAAATCCTGTATCTGGATTCCAACCCTGATGCCAGTCATTCCCCGCGGAATTTGGACGGTCAGGTTCAGATCCCTCTGTGATACGCCCTCTGCCTTCAACTGCAATACTTTGCAATTGGAGAACCAACAGTATGCTGCATTAAAACCTAAACCCAGTGACTCCCTGCTAGGTCAAGGAGAAGACAGGAGGAGCAGAGGGTGCTAAAGAAAACTGCTGTCTTGATTTTATTATTTTTTTAAACCTTGCTGTTCAAATCATGCTGGTTGGCCATATGATTATTCCATTGAAAAAAAATTTTTATTTTCTGCCCTCTCATTTCATTTTAAAATATACAAAAATAAATTTACATTTAAAAATAAATTAGTCAAAAATAAGGTTTATTACTGGGCACGTCTACCGTGTTACCTCAGGTTCAGAACTCAGTGATCAGGTTTATCCAGGATTTTTAGTCATAGATTCATGGTCTATCTCAAATATGGACCAAACCAATTCACTAAGTAGGCAGTGAAATCTGGCAGACAAAAAAGGTGAAATTTAATCTGAAATTCTCTGTGACGTGAACCACATGGCACAGTGAATGACCCAAGGCTCTCATCCAGGAATGGCGAACAGTCTGTGTTATTTTCCTTTTTAGAAACCAAGTCATCAGGCCTAGATTTACCCTGCCTCCAGAGATGCCCTCTTTTCCAGCAGATTGTCCAAACACAAATGATTCTCATCTATATTGTGTTGCTTTAATTCCGTGCTTGTTTTAGCTTATCTCATGAGTCCTCAGCAGAAATATCATGGAACCTAGCATATCCTTACCCACAGCTTTCCTGTTCAACTTGAAGCCCTAAGAACTCATACCTCACCTGAGTGCATCTCTTTTCTTGCCCTATCATCTTGTGTATGTTAACTCTCCAGGCATATACATTTTCTAAATCCATCACTCTCCTTACATAAATTCTGAATTTCATTGCTTAACCATCCTGCAAAAAGTTTGTAACTTTTATTATCATTCAGTTTACCTCTCTTCCATGAATGCCTTCCGGTCCTGGTTCTCCTTTATCTCCTTTTTCACCCTAAAAGAATAAATATTTATTTTATTATAGATACAAGACAAATACTAACCCATGACACTTTCTAAAAGGAAAAATATTTTAAGATTCTGGTCTGTTCTGCATGAAGTGCTACATATACATTGCTGGGTGCACAAGCAAAACTATTTCTTCCATTCCAACAGAAATTCTTTCCAAATAAATGCCTCTGAAAAATGTTTAGTGCTCTGAGAGCCACAGTTCTCTGTACTTCACAGTGCAACTGAACATCTATGAAGACCCACTACAGAAAAACATTCTTGGTTCTCACAGGCCATAGTGGTGAAACAGAAATTTACGCTAGGGAACAGTTTTCCTTCTGAAAATCCTAACATTAAGTTAATTGCGTTCATTCTGAGACTGTTGTTTAAAAAACAAATCTTGTTTTAAATATCAGATAACAGAACTGTCTTCAATATTATAATTTGACTCATACTGGAATATGGTTCACTGATTGCATTTGAAAAATGGAAACAATTTTTGTTCTGAAAATTTTCTCACAAGTATGAATATAAACATTATGAATCAAAAGAAAAAATGCTGGGAAAGATCCTTCAGAATTGATGCTACAGGCTGGTTCTTGTGTTTGCTCAAGAAACTACAAAACGCAATATCCTTTGCAGGATACATAAAAGGATTTAGTTCTGTGTTATCTTTAACTACCATGCTATTCTAGTTGACAAATATTTCATCAAAGTCAAGAAAACACACCTGCTTAAGAAGCACGATTTAAGGGAGAATGTCTTTGAGAACCAAGAAGTCTAAACAGCTCTATAATTGCATCTGTGTCATTAATCTGAACTTTGTCAAACCATAAAAGTAACAAAATTCCGATAAAATCTTGAGGACCGACTTTTCTAGAGTCCAAGCTCTTCATATCAACCAAAGAAAGCAAACAGCCCAGCACTGAATTTCCACTACCTCCAGAGGACTACATTTGTCTGAGCAGAACCTATTCATTATGTCGGTATCATCTTCATAATTCTGTTAGGCAAATGGTATTGAACTGAGGTCATTCAGCTAATTCCATTTGTGACACAGTCCTGATCCAGAGCTATTCCTCCAGTGGTAATGACAGAGGGCATTTCATCTAATAATCAGTTTTGCAAAATGAGTTTGTATGAGCTTTCTCAAACAACTGAAGCCTGCTAACAAATTACCAACAGCAAACTGTGAATTTAATAATCCCATGCAAAAGATGGCTTCGCTAGTCCATTGTTTCCGTTTTAATACATCTTGTGGATAATAAATCTAATGCCACGTGTTAGCCTGAATCATACTGTTAAGGTTTTTCCTCAAGTATTTCCCTTCTTGCTTGTCGGAAAAACAAGCAAGCAATCAAACAACCAATGCCCCCCCAGCCCAATAAATCTATGCGTTCATTGCAAAAGTTTAACACTATCTCCTTATGTAAACATGTTTCTAGAAGATTTAAAAATCATTCCAATTTATGGAGCTGTTTTATCTTCTATGGTTTACCTGTTTTTATACTTTAAAAGAAAATGACATAAATATGTACAGATTTGTTTCCAAATGATAAAAAGCACCCCCCACCCCCCATTAATGAGAGTCAGACCTCTGTAGAGTCCTAAGAGCCATGGGCTTTCTGCCAGGTATGTGATCTTACTATGCACATATTCTGACTGTTTCAATGGAGTAAGTGATCTGTCCTCACCAAGCCTTTCGTATGGAATGTCCATGTCCTCTGCGAAGCCAGAATTCAAACCAGAGGTCCAATTTTTACAATTTATTCTCATGAGAACTAGGCCAAGTCACGCTCATTTCTGCCTTTATGGGACACACTATACTGCATAATTAACAGCTTCAAATCTAGCCAATTTGCAGAATCGCTATAGCCACTCTGCATTGTAGAGAAGGCCGTTAATAACCAACATTGTTGCTTACCTCATAGACTAAGAAGAAAAAGAAATTTATAATGCACTCTAATGTTCCTCCCTGGTTTCACCATATTCAGATGAAACAATTAAAGACTATTTATTCCAAAAACATGATGACAAAACTTTGGAAGTGCCATGACTTGTTTATTAGTTAACTAAAACTAATCAAATATGACACCGAATTATTTGTATTTCTTCGTATGCATTCTGCTTTCAGTTACTCCAATGGAACAAACTGATGGGGTTGCTCCAGTACCATCACTGGGAGGGATTCAGTCTGCTGTGTGTAATAGCGGATACACTGAATTAAGTGGTATCATTAATTAGAGACAAGGGTTCATGCATGGCCTCTGCAAGGTGAGAGCACCAGCCTTCAACTCACTTGTCCACTTTAAGACTGTCTCATTTTCCTTTCATACTATTTCTTCCTTACTGTAAAAGCAAAGTAATGTATTTGAAAAAAAATACTTTCATACCTAAAAAAGGTAACATTTTATCTTGCAGCACTGGCCTGTTAATGATACTAACCAGCAATTCCTGATACCCTCTGTCCCAGGCATTTTAAAGTATCACTGTCAACAACAGCTGAAATACTCTCCAAAATTCACAAGCTATACTGTGCCATTGACTCAGTGCATATACCTTGCAATTTTTAACCTCTGAAACTCTGTGATTTCATCCTACCTACCTTTAAAACAGTTAGGGCTTGTTGTTTTTCTAAAACACTCTTCTGTGTTTTGCTACAGCTCTGTCTCAGCAGAATGCTCTATATGAATTTTCTTTTTTTGAGACCATTTTTCCGTAGCTTCTTTTAAACTGAGTCCATCTCATAGTAATGCTTATTGATTTGTCCTAAATAAATTATTAATTTAAAAAAAATCAGCATCTTCACCAGACGGTCACCAGTGGTGTTCCTCAGGGCTCAGTATTAGGGTTTGTTCTCTTCAACATCTTTATCAATGATCTGGATGAGGGGATTGAGTGCACCCTCACTAAGTTTGCAGATGACAACAAGTTAGGGAAGAGTGTTGATCTGCTTGAAGATTGGGAGGCTTTACAGAAGGATCTGGACAGGCTGGATCAGTGGGCCAGGGCCAATGGTATGATGTTCAACAAGGCTAAGTGTCAGGTCCTGCAGTTGGGCCACAACAACCCCCTGCAACGTTACAGGCTTGGGGAAGAGTGGCTGGAAAGCTGCCCAGCAGAAAAGGAGCTGGGGCTGTTGGTTGACAGCCGGCTGAATATGAGCCAGCAGTGTGCCCAGGTGGCCAAGAAGGCCAACAGCATCCTGGGTTATATCAGGAATAGTGTGGCCAGCAGGAGCAGGGAAGTGATTGTCTCCCTGTACTCAGCGCTGGTGAGGCCACACCTTGAGTACTGTGTCCAGGTCCCTCACTACGAGAAGGACATTGAGGTGCTGGATTGGGTTCAGAGAAGGGCAACAAAACTGGTGAAGGGTCTAGAGAACCTATCTTATGACGAGTGGCTGCAGAAACTGGGATTGTTTAGTCTGGAGAAGAAGAGGCTCAGGGGAGACCTTATTGCTCTCTACAGCTACCTGAAAGGAGGTTGTAGTGGAGTGGGGGTTGGTCTCTTCTCCCATGTTACAAATGACATGATGAGAGGAAATAGCCTTAAGTTGTGTCAGGGGAAATTTAGGTTGAATACCAGAAAAACTTTCTTTACACAGAGGGTTGTGAAGCATTGGAACAGGCTGCCCAGAGGGGTGGTGGAGCCCCATCCCTGGAAGTGCTTAGAAGACGTGTGGATGTGGTTCTGAGGGACATGGTTTAGGAACCCTGGCAGTGCAGGGTGGACGGCTGGACTCGATGATCTTAAAGGTCTCTTCCAACCAGATGATTCTCTGATTCTGTGATTCAGTTACAAAAAAACCCTATGACTCTTTCTGGTTTTGCTGATGTCTGGAGAGCTGGGGTTATGAGGAGGTCTATCCCAATAACATTCTTGTCGACTGACCTGTAACCCTTCTGTAAGCAGTAGTTAGCCAGTATGAAGGTCTTCAAGTATTTCTCAGTGTACATAAATGAAGCAGTAAGGAAAGATCTTTCTCCTGACATGTTACCTGGCTTGGTCAGGCATGACACCTGTTGTTTGGGGCTATATGTGGGATAGCATACTTTGGGAAAGCGGCAATGTTCAGGGTGAAGCACCTCAGGACTGCTGAGACACTGCACCATTTAAAAGAGTGGAAATCAAGGCAGATGAATGATCTTGACTCAGTTCAGCCCGGGAAGAACTATTCAAGGAAACGAGGGAGTGACACAAGAAGCTTATTTCCAAACAGGCTGTAGCCCTGTATCACACAAGACTATTACCCAAGTAGGGTCAGAATGAGGCAGCATAAAATATCGCAGAAACACACTTCTATTTCTAGTAAACTAAAATCAACAGGGATGATGACCTGGAAAGGTGCGACCATGAAGCCTGTGTCTTCCCAAACTCACCTATTTAGGATACTCAGACACAGCAAGAAAGCAGGTGATCACAGCACTTCATACACATCAGAGAGCTCAGCAGATACACTTATCAACAAACTGTGACCAAAAAGTCTGATTCCTAACTGCGTCATCATCATCTTGTGAAAGAGCCCCAAACAACAGGTGTCATGCCTGACCAAGCCAGGTAACATGTCAGGAGAAAGATCTTTCCTTACTGCTTCATTTATGTAGACTGAGAAATACTTGAAGACCTTCATACTGGCTAACTACTGCTTAGTGTCATGCATCAAATTTCTAAGCCAGCTCCAAGTCTTTCTAAGCCAGAGAGGCTAAACAAAAGCAAACTACTACCTTAACTGAGTTCAAAAACTGAAGCAAGGCCAGCCTGTGGCTGCAAAACTGCACTGATGAATTGCCTCTCCCTGTCAGCAGGG